>NC_021160.2:48560875-48585140 GCF_000331145.2 Cicer arietinum
CTTTCCCTATTTTCGGTTTATCTGAACGAATGGTAACAATTAAAACTCCATTTTGCCTTCCAATGGTTTTTGCACATTCAAATACAACTTTTCGAGAGGGAAATACCTACAAAACTTGTTTCAAACAAAACATCAAATATATATCTATAATAAAAATTTGATCGGTGTTGGATTATCGGTAATAATACCTAATCGGTGGTGAATTTTTTTGTAGAATCTATAACCGTTCTTGAAGCAAAAACCTCAACTCTACTCATACCTAATTTCAAAAATAGTAATAAATTTAATTAATAATAATATTATAAATTTATTTTCAAAATAAAATATAAAATTTTAACAGAAATAAATGGAAAATTTCGAAGTATTTGAAATTTTTCGAAATTGAACTACTTTGAACATTTGAAAGTTTTAAAATTTATGTGTTTCAAAAATTTGAAAATTTTGAACATTACGTTTCAAAAGTTTTAAATTTATTCAAACTTTCGAAGGTTTTGATGATTTCTGGAAAAACAAACTTCGAAACTTTCAGATTTATCCAAAGTTTCGAAAGTTTCATAACATCCAGAAAAATTGCATTTCAAAACTTTGACATTTATCAAAAATTTCGAAATTTGTTTTAATTTCTAAAAATTTAAGTTTCGAAAGTTTCATATTTAACAAAACTTTTGAAAATGTCAAAAATACTCACTTTTATATTTCGAAAGTTTGAAATTTTCGAATGTTTAGGACAATTTTATAATTTTTGAAAGTTGGGATGAGAAATAGAGTGATAATTTTTTTTTATGGTTTTATACATATTAAAAAAGGACAATATAGTATTTTCTATAAGGATGAGGGTGTGAGGTACATGGGGGGTGCACGGTACAAATCTCATCCATATATAGACATGTTTGGTTTGTAATTTCTTTCTTTCTTTTTGATAATAACTTAAAAAGTATAACAAATTCATTTTATTCTTTTAAAATGTTTATATAGAAAAATATATAAAAGATAAAAGATAAATATTTTAAAAATAAAAATAAAAAGAAAGTGAAACGTTTATATATAATTAGTGATAAAAGGTATTTCCTCAAATGAAATAAACCTTTAAACCATTTTAACTTCAATTTCATTAAAAAAACAGATAAAAGATGTTCACATGATGTAACAATATCTCCAAAAAGATTTCCATGTTTGCCAAGTTATCATCTAATATCAAAATCATGGCCTTTATAAAAAAAAAATCTAGATCATGGCCAATAAAGTAAATCCCTTATCTAGATTCATTACTCCATCTAATGGTTAATTCTTGTTCTTGTAACTCCTAACAAAACCTCACTATTAAACCTTGTTAGGGAATGGGAAATGCATCCCTTACCTTTATGACAAAATAAAAAGTAGGATGATTTTAGTGTATTGTGTATTTTATAATAGAGAAATATGAAAGATAAATGATAGATAAGATACAAGAGATTATAATGGGTCGTTTATTTAAAATATTTAAAAAATAATTTTAATTTTATATTTTTTTAAATAATTTTTATAAAAATTTATTTAAAAATAGTAGAAATTGTTTTAGATTCATTTATTACAAATTAAAAAAAAATGAATTTTGACATTCAATAACTTAGATATTTATTATTATAGATTTTAACACGATAAAAATCACTTTTTTTTAAATGTATCTTTCAAAAATAATTTTTATGAAGAGCTTCTCAAAATAGCTTTTTATTTTAATTATTTTTTAAAATTTTATTATCCAAAAAGATTGTAGCAAATAGATGAAATACTTAAAATGATATTTTAAGATAAACTATTTAAATTAATTTTTTATTTGAAATTTTATTTTTAAAATTCTTTAAAAAAAATATTATAACAAAAAGATAAAATACTATATATTTTTTTTTTTAAATCTTAAACAAACGGACTCAATATAAAAACAAAGTTACCCTCCCTATCTTTTCCATCATAAATGTTATGGATTTTGGTTCAAATGAGTTGAGTCTAAATTATCCAAATGGTACCATTATGAAATAAAATTGTCTTAATTAGTACAATTTCTTCTAATCCCTAACAACGAGTAGGAATGTCAATTTGCGTTCATAAGTGGAGATTTTCATAGCGAGTGCCCTATTTAAAGTCTCGTGAGCAGATAATTTATCTTTCATAAGAAGTGTCCACTAAAGATAGTTTAAGACAGGGATCATACCGTCATCCTGCAGGAACCCCTTTATTGAGCAATTTACAACAATAACCTAAATACGTGCCTATACAAATATTTCTCATATTATACTTATTTGCTTTTTCACACAATATGTGTATAAATTTCTTTTTTATATGATTCTTATTTGTTCACAAAACTTGCAATAATGCCTTAATAATACATATGTTTTATGGTTGAATTTTTATTTTTTATTCCATTTGATTGAAAATAAGGAAAATTTGATTAGTTTAATGACAATAGAGTCCCTACGGAGACCATGGGGATTTGTGGGAATGGAAACAAGATTAAAAAACTCTCCAAAACAAAATAACGAGAGTGAAGAGCATTTTGTTTTGAATGGCAGAGAGAGACAAAGGAAAGAAAACCCTTGTTGACAGCCCTATCAATTAGTGTATAGTAGGGTCTTCCTCTAACCCTCTAAAAAATATGTTATAAAAAAATGTTACTCTTGTATGTATTAAAAAAATTTACTCTTGTAATTATATCACTATTTTTTCCCAAAAATCATCTAACTAATTTCTTTAATCAAATTACAACATCTTTGGTTCCAAACACCACTTCATCCTCGGAGTTAAGTTCACCTGAATGTCTATGATAGTTGACCTTAGAATTCACCAACTAACAGCCTTTATAATTTCCAACTGTAAGTCTAAAATGTATCATGCCCTCTTTATTCACAAATCATGGGGATTAAAAAATCAAACACACACTACAAGTGACTCACCTACTTACCTTTAATATTTGAGATCATACAATCCATGAAGCTTTTTGTTTCTTCTATGCTTACATTGTAGCATTCAGTGACCCTTCTCCTCAAACTTTGATTTTACTCTATTCTATTACCAATTAACGGAACACACCATCTGACTATAACATACATGACGCTGACTAGAGGACTGACCATTGTGATTCTGTTGTTTGCACTGTACTGTGGATTAGACCCCTTCAAGCACAGCCCTATACAAGGCTTCCCTGATTTTGAGGCTCACAAAATTAACTTGCCATCATGGTCTGAGGTTCCTATGGACCAAGACAAAGACAATTTGTTGCAGAAATCAGAACTCATGTTTGTGAATCAAGTGCAGGGACCGGAGAGCATCGCCTTCGATCCTCTCGGCCACGGCCCTTACACCGGTGTCGCTGATGGAAAGATTTTGTTTTGGAATGGACTGTCTTGGATTGATTTCGCATACACCTCCCCCAATAGGTCACTTTTTTTCTTCTTTCCTTCCTTTGTGGATGCTAAATACAATATAATTGTGATTGTGTTTTCTTTCTTCATTACTATGAGCAGTTTCCAAATTAATAAGCTATAATCATCTTCTAATAGTGCAAGCTTAGTAGAAGTCAACAGTAATCTTGGTCATTATAGTTCTTGGATGTATTTAAACTTCAAAATCATCTAAGTGTATATTTTATTAGTAGTTTAATAGACCAAGCTAACAAACAGAAGACATATTCGAGAATCAAACTAAAATACATTTGAGGACCAAACTAACTAGCAAAAGACACGTTTAATAATATTTTTATAATTTTGATGCATTGAGAGGCTATACTGACATCATCCAACATATTCATAGATTCAAATGGTTGTTTACTTGATAAATGAGGCTTAAAAGTGGCTAAAAAATATTGTGTTCTAGTTCTAGTCTTAACTTAGTTCTGACATTATAAACTTTTCTGCTGAATGTTGGAAAACTACTGAATAGTTTTTTCATTCTGACTTTGTAACTCATATATTGTGACTATATTATACCTTTGCAATATCAGGTTATAATATTTCTTGCAACTTATTTCTGAACACAGGTCAGAACTATGCAATTCTAAGGAATCTGCATCACCACTTAGTTATGCTGAAACTGAGCACATCTGTGGAAGGCCTTTGGGCCTAAGATTTGACAAGAAAACTGGTGATTTATACATTGCAGATGCATATTTTGGGCTGATGAAGGTGGGGCCTCAAGGTGGCTTAGCAACATCTCTTGCAACTGAGGCTGAAGGAGTACCCTTGAGATTTACTAACGATGTAGACATTGATGCAGAAGGAAATGTCTACTTCACTGATAGCAGCAATAAATTTCAGAGAAGGTTGTTATTAATCTTTTACTAGTTGATACTGCACCTTTTGAAACTCTCAACATTTTAAATGCATATAGGAACAAAACAATGCTGGAGATTCAGCAATTCTGGAAGATATTTAGCTTATTATTCTGAAATATGGATATTTTCTTGAGTTAATATACAAATAGATCCTTGAATTTGTAAGACTATCAATTCAGTCCCTCACATCATCAATATTCTAAAATGATCTTTCAAAATTTTAATCAAATTTGTTACTCGGTTAGTATTTGTAATGACTAGTATGACATTAAGTTGGTAATATTGATAATGTGGCGGACTAGGATAATACAACCATCAATTTCAAGAATCAATTTGGATATGTAGTCTTCTTATCTTCTTTACTCTACCTGGATTTATTGGTATTGACTTTTGATGTCATTCTACATGCAGGAATTTCGTTCATCTGGTCTTTTCTGGTGAGGATAGTGGCAGGGTTTTACGATACAGCTCGGCTACTAAGGAAACCGTTGTTCTGGTGAGGAACATTCAATTTCCAAATGGCATTTCCTTAAGCAAGGATGGTTCCTTCTTTGTCTTTTCTGAAGGAATAACAGGAAGGTGAGTAGTAATCATAGTATCAAACATAACCATTTTTTTGTTTAATAACTATACACTAACATCTTTGTTAACAAGTTCTACAAAGACGTACAATATATTTTATCATGTCGCCAATTTCAAAAGTAATATTGTAATTATATGACTATATGGTGAAATATGATTGGACATCTGTGTGACAAAAAACTATGTTGATATGGTCTCTTATCCGGTAGGTTGCGCAAATACTGGCTAAAAGGAGATAAAGCTGGAACTTCAGAAATCTTAGCAATCCTACCTGGTTTTCCTGACAATGTGAGAGTCAATGAAAATGGTGACTTTTGGGTGGGTATCCATTGTAGAAGGTATATGTACGGTTACTTAAATGCACTCTATCCAAAAATTAGAAAATTCATTCTCAAGCTACCTATTCCAACAAGGATTCATTACCTGCTTCAAATTGGAGGCAGGTTCCATGCTGTAATTGTGAAGTATAGCCCTGAAGGTAAACTTCTGCAGATATTGGAGGACAGTGAAGGAAAAGTTGTTAAGGCAGTGAGTGAAGTGGAGGAGAAGGATGGTAAACTCTGGATAGGAAGTGTTCTAATGCCTTTCATTGCAGTTTACCATTTGACATGAAGCATAAATATTAGATTCTCCTTTTAGCATCCACTCTAGACAAGTTATTTTTTACATTGAATTCTCAGAAGAAATCACTAGTTGATTTTTTACCCTCCCCCTTCTATTTGATTATAATGTCATGAAAAATAGAGACCATATAAAGTAATACAATGAGCTATTTTTCCTTCACCGGTTTACAATATTACTTCAATGAACATTGTAAATATTTCCTTTCTTCAAGTTCCAAAAAGAAAGAGGTGAAGAAACAATTATCAAATAATAGTTAAGCATGTATTTGTTAATCATTTAAAACAATGGTAGAGTGCAAGAGAATCATTTGAAAGTAATGTGTGTATAAACTATTCCAAGACCTAGCTTTTTGAAGTGAAGTCCTTGGGACTCAGCTTCACCGCACAAACAAACAAACACAAAGGAACAAAGGATGAAAAGCAGAAAACAAAAATAATTAACTAGGGATGGTATACTACAGCAAAGAATCATTGTGTTTTTATTTCTTCGAGAAAATTACTCATTGAATAGGAACAAGTCTGTTAGAAAGGTTCAATGCCTTGTTGCAGTTCAGAAAACCTTTCGATTAAACCAACACAACCCACCTATTACATTGGAGTAGCAGTTGTAATTGAATCTCTAAAAACACATATATGCACTAAATTGTAGGACAAAAAGACTAGAGAAGCTTTTGCTCACTCATTTAGGACTGAAAATACAAATGAAGGAAATAATGAAGAAGAAATGAAGAAGAGCAAAACAAAAATGTGGGAAATCACACCCATAGCAGCTGGCTATTATCTCCAGCAAGATCTGCCTATTTGAGTTTTTAAGATCTTTGAGATCTTCATCAATCTGTGCATCTGCATCAAAGCATGTGCATCCAGTGTGTAAATCGCCATAATGAAGGAAATAAAGCTAAAAACTGAGCTTAATCAATTACAATTAGGCAAAATAATAATCTAGAAATAGATGAGTTTTCATGCACAAACATAATGATAGTCTGCTGATTGTTCGTTACCTTGTACTAAGGAATTTTACTAGCAAAAAAATATAATGTTGGCTTTTTCATTGACAAGAGGCGAGTCTAGAATGCTGTCCAAAGGTTCCAAGCATCCAGCATGCTGTTTCCAAAAGTTTACCTGCAAGAAACATTAATTTAGTCAATTATAAATGACAACATAATTTAAAAATAAATAAATAATAACAAAACCTTGGATAAACAACTGCTTAATTGCAGATTAATGTGTAAAAAGAAATATATAACTTGCTAAAAGAAAAAAGAATCAATCAAATAGATATGATGTAGATTTTGATATTATAAGGATGGAGACAAGTATGATTGAACTCAGACTCTTTGCTTAAGAGGAAAGATATGAACCAATAAAGTCGCCAGTCACGATACATGAAAATAAGCATATGATTGATTCTAGTTGCAGAGATTCAATAGCTAGGCAAGTTAATTTTGTCTAAAGTACACAAAAGTAGCAGTAGCAAATAGCAATAACTGATAGACTCAACTTTCAGGAGAAATACTGAACCTTCTATGCAGTAAAAGCTCACATCAAAGGCAGTTCAGGAAATTCTAATAGCAATATTACAAAAACAATACTAAGAGCCTTCAACTAATAACAAGCTAAATTACATAACACTTAGATCCTAAAGTCAAGTAAGTCCAATTCATATTCTCAAGATAATGATAATAATTGAATAGACATATTCATCCTCAAAGTTATAAGTATTAATAGTCCCTAATTTTTGGAATTTGTCAAATACATCAATGAAATTGTAAAGTATCGGTTATAACAATGACACGTTAGCCAAATTTGCGGCCTTCTTGCTTTGATTACACATCAATGCAACACCACCAAAACTAATTTTTGTCTATGAAATTTAGGTGATAGACTAACTTGCCAATAATTAACTCATTCATAATTGCAATAAGTGATAATTTCATTCTTCCATGAGATGTGCTAAATATCATAAGCAAATTGATTAAAAATGAAACACTATGAGATGTCCAGTTACCAGAACAAGACCTGCCACAGAAAACAATACAATCCCTAATAAAATAAAACAAGAATTAAAGTCAATCCAGCCAAATAAATCACTATCATTATAAGCTTTAAAGGAACAAACAAAATGCAAGTAGCAACAAACCTCTTCTGTGTTGAACTTTTCCGGGTTGACCCATCTTCGAAACGGGTTTATCCCGCTCCACCTTCTCCTCTTCCACCATAGGAAACAAAACCCCATCAATCCCCTGAACAGAAATCCTCCCATCCGTATAAATATCCGGGTCAAACAAATAACCCGACACGTCACCATTCCCAAATTTAACAGACCCATCAGCTTCCTCGGCCAAAACCTTATGCGGTAACCGAAGCGTATCATATCGAACCTTCCCGAATCTTCTAACCGCATTATACATACTCTCTTCGGTTTGATACTCAGGGATAATATGGTAATACATTATCTCTTCAGGTGAACCCGGTTCACTTAACTGTTCCGTCGTTAACTTCCCTATCGCTTCGTCATTTGGTGCCAAAACTGTTAATACGTAACCTTCCGAAACTAAACGGCTCATTTCGGTTGCTAACGACGTTAGGTTTACGAGAATATCAGCCATTTCGTTGTAACCACCGTAACGGATTAACGTTTTAATGAAATCCTTCACGTTTGCATCGCCGTTGAAGTGGTGGTGCGGGGAGCCTGGTCCCGGCGCCGGGGCCGGGGCCAGGGAAGGTCCCGGTGACATAGCTTCGTAGATCGGAAGTTTCGGCAGTGAACCTGGTTTTTCCGATGGAGGTTGTTTTTGTTTCTTTAGCTTGTGGTTTCTCGTGTCCACTTCTGGTGATGGTTCTGGTTTCACGGCGGTGATTGAACGGAGACTACGGCGGCGGTTGAAGTCGTCCACGACGGAGCGTGGTATAAGGAGATTTTGGATCCCGTGGATGACGCCGTCGGGTCGGGTTATAAAATCCGGATGAACGATTTTGATTTGTTCGACCGTTAATTCTCCGGTGGTGATATTCGTATCCACGTTGATGTTATGGTTGGAGAGAGTTTTGAAGCGGGTCGAGCCGGTTTGTTTTTTAGATCCGATATTGGTGGGAATCACGTGGAACAAGAGGAGAGATTGAAGAGAATGAATGTTACCCGGTTGGAGAAGGAATTGTTTGAAATCGGGATCGAGATTACGTTCGAGAGCTTGGTTGTTTGGTGCGAAGATGGTGATGTTGTGAGTGGCAACGGTTTGTTCGAGTGTTTGTAATAGCATTGCTTTTTCAATGAGTTCGGCGAGTTCAGTGTAATGTGAGTCGAGAAGAGCTAGTAGAACTGAGTTGGAGTTGATTTGACTCGTTGGTGATGATGATGATGATGATGATGATGAAGAGAGGGAAATGGAGAGAATGAAAAGAAGAAGGGCGGTGTAGATGTGGCGATACATGGCGTCTCTGAGAGAGAGAGAGAGATTATGGAATCAATGCATGAGTAAGAGAGTAGCTGTTTGTTACAGCACAGAGACACACAAAATTTGGTTTGCTAGTCTGTGATGTTGTGTCCAATGCCTGGTTTTCTTTCATGTGATGATGGATTTCCTTTTGTTTTTGTTTTTGTTTAGTAAGTATGTAGATAAATTTATTGTAGTCAAAAGAAGAAAGTAGGTAAATTTATTAACCACAAAATAGTTAAATCATAAATGCAACTTAGTGGATGTTTAGCTTTGAGTTAAGTTAATGTAAATTGGTAATTGTTTAGATATTCTTATTGTGAAAGTCAATTTAACAACAACAAAATTATTGGAAGTGAAAATTATGTTTTAAATCAAAAATGGTAAATTATGGCTTTAAATTAGAATTAATTATAAAGTCAAAATAATTATATTTTAAAATAATCAGACATATTAAAATTTAAAATTATACTCTTTTGAAATTAATTTTTAGCTTTATTAAGAGCAAATTCAAACATACACATAATCTTAAACTGTTAACATAATACTATTTATAAGAGAGAATTCGTACTCTTATAATTATATGCGAATTTACATGTTTTGATTTTTCATAGTATATTTTTGAACAAATAATATATAAGAGAAATAAAAACATTAAGTATTACTTTAATAATTAAAAACACAAACACAGTAAAAACAAGTGTTTATTTTTATTATTTATAATTACTCAAATTTATGACATCATACAATTTAAGACAACTTTACATGCCTTCTTTAAATCCTTTTATTATTTTGACAGTGTTTTTTTAACTATTAGAGTGTCGGGGTTTTCGGGTAATGGAGAGGAGGTGGCGGCATATTTTAGCGCCTAGTTTATAGTTCAATTTTGTCCAAAAATAATAATTGAATTGATTGTGTCGGTTGCATTGGGGAACTGAACTGATATCCCACGTGTCGATTTTAGATTCTACAAAAAGGGAAGACAACAAAAAAATCGGACCAGGTAAGCATGGGGTCCAGTAGCCAGCTGCTAGGCCAGTAGTTGAAATATTAGTTGAGACCTGAGGGGAAAACCCCGTTTAATGAGCTCGTCACCAATGGGAACAGTATCCATTTAAATAGTGATTTACTAATATCATTTTGATATAGATTGAACACCTTTAAATTCTTAATATTCATTCAAATATCTCATTTTCTTATTATATCTTTATTTTATTATATGTTTACTGTATCACATTTATTATATTATTTTCTATTCTTTACTTTAATTTTGGACCGTAAGGATGGATTTGTGGTATTGTCATTTGTCAATTAGGTTCTTTTGGTGTCTTGAGTTTTGGAGAATCATTTTGGGTGGCTTTTGCTTCCAATGATGTAATTTTATTACTTCTTTTAGTTTGGTCTTCTAAATTAATCAACTCCGATGAATTTAGATAGTAAATTATAGGTCCATAGACACCTTAAACAAACTTTTGAAAACTCACCACTCAATCAAACATACATTATATAATCTGTTAACTCAACAATTCTAATGCTATTATTAGATGATAAAAATTAAATTGATGACAGTAATTAATTTTAAGTAATTTATAGCATTTTACAAATTTTAAAATTAAATTGTATTCTTTTTTCTATGAAATATATGTAAAAATATATTATAAAAAGATGCTGCATTCAACGAAAAATAATTCATTTGATACATAAGCAAAAGTTGATAGTAGTATTTTGCTACCCCTTGATTGACATGGTAGATGTGATTCCCACCTGGCATCGGGTTCTCTTCCTAAATTATTGTCATTTAATAATAGGCTTGGCTTATTCTATGGTTCTCATTTTCCCATTACGAATCATTATGTTGACTACTTTACTATTTTTACGTATCAGTAGTCTCTCCACTTACGAGTCAATCACTTTCATGACTAAAAGATCAGACAGTTCAAATACGATTTGATCCGACGACCACGGCGATTTTTTGCAGTCTGTCACTTGTAACTGCACAAAACAGATCCGTACCTCGTTTCTAAAACCATTATTATTGCAAGAAAATTATTAACAAGTGAAAACCACGCATAATTGCAATTAATGTGGAATCCTCGCAGAGGGTGTTCGAATAAACATTAAATGGAATTTTCAACAAATGATTTTATGTCCCACTTAGTGGGACGTTCAAGAACAGTAACGACAACTTGCACAACAGGCAGGAAGGAGGGTGGCATGCTGGAGAAAGATACCAATGGCAATGACTAGTGGTTGGTTGCACTGCCCACATTATTGATAGTATTTGGCATTCAAACACAATTTTCTGCATAGCGCTTATGCTCCCAATTGATGGTATGTTTAAAAACACTTAGTATATATCTCGAAGCAGAAGAGGTACGGTATTTTATGTAAATATTATATAAGGAATGTCTATAAATAAGTTTACAAGGTGAACCGAATATACAATCACAAATAGGTTCCTGAGTTTCAAACAAATGCGACCACTGCTGCTTTTTGTTTTAAGTTCTTTATTTCCAATATCACAATTGCTGGTCATCTTTTGCAGGTCAAAGGGTTATCACTTGTCTGGCCTGTGCCAGCCAATAGGCCACACAACGCACCACTTCCACGGAATTTCACATCCAGTAATGGGCAACTCTATCCCTACCTGATATATGATATAAAAACCCATCAGCACAGTAATGGCATAATTAGAAAATGGAACTAGTGCAATGAGAGAAAGACAAAACGGCTTCCAAATCCAGAGATATTGATTAGAAAAAAATATCTTGAAATTGAATGCTTCACTAAACAACAAAAACCAAATCAAGTTTCCTGCTGAAACATAATTGAGTATTTTACGTAACAGCAAATGTAAATTCAAGACAATAGATATCTTTGTAGGTCCATGCAGACAAAAATAGAAAAAGCCAACAAAGAAAAACAAGCAATATCTACAAAAAGAATGGACAGTCATTGATTTGATGAAGTAATAATAAGAACATGTACAATCTTCACTTTAAATAGCTACCCAAAAAAGTGTAGTTAAGATTATACCTTTAGGACAAACATATCTGTTCAAGCAATTCTTTCTATATGCTTAATTTGAACTAGAACCTGCAGTGCAAGATGTTTTTGTGTTATTGTCTCCCAAAGGACTGTCTCTTTCAGTGTCTGTTAAATGCTGATGATCAGTTGATCCCTGAATTGGACCATCCTCAAAATTACTTGGAGCAGAATTGCTACTGCTTCTATCATTGTCTCTGGTCTCCATGCGTTCCATCATTCGTGATACAGTTGCAATCCCTGCATTAACTTCTCGCCTAACTTCAGATCCAAGATCAGACATAGCATTATTCCGAGAGAACCACCTCTCCTTCCAACCTCTTGTGCTCTTGGAAATTGACTCTTTGTATCTTAAAACAGCAAAAATTTGAAGTTCAAGTTACAATGAGAGAACTCAACTGTATGACACCGACATGTAATGTTACAAATAATAGTCACTTTATCCACTACCTTGTTGACACAGCATTTAGTTTAGATTTCAGAGATTCGGAAAATGACTGCAATTCGGATGGTCCTGCTCTGTCTTGGCTACTTGGAGAAGACTGATTAGGAGATCTCCTGTTTCAAGTTTTAGGACATAGCAGATATGAATGTCTACAACTAAAAACTAGGCAACTACCAATTTAGGAACATTCAAAAAGGATCCAGAAACCCAAAACGAAAAATCATTACCTTATGTTGTGAGATAATCCATGATTGCCAGTAGCAAGAGCAGTAGACCCAGATCCTGAAGCAGAAACCTGGTCAGTTTGAACTTGAGGAACTAGAGTCAGCTGTGGTGGTTCTTCTCCAGTTGCAGGGGTTGGAGATAGAGCGGCAACAGCAATAGCAGGAGTTGGTTCACCATCCCCTCTCTGAGGTGGAGAGGAAGAAGCAGGAGCCATGGGAGGTGAATTAGGATGAGCTGAAAATACCAAATACTGTGGGCGACCTTGAGCAGATGACCTATTTCTCTGGCCTTCCCTTCTAGCAATATGGCGTGCTCTCCCCATTGCTGCAGCAGCAGCTAAGTGTTGGATTATACGCTCTTCAAGATCAGCGTCATTTGCCCCAACTGGCAACTGTTTGAAAACACACAAAAATCACATAATGTAAGATAACAGTACAAATATACTTCCAAAGTGGTACAAGTAGACTACTAACATGCTGTAACTCAAAATCCCCCAGTGTTGGATGATGAAATATTGTGGCATTTCTAGATGGATTGAACCTAAAGTTCCTCTCTCTCTCAACAGCCTCGAGCAATTCCTGGCTGCAACATGCAAAACAGACCAAAAGTATATAAATAAATTTAGAAAACAAATAATTCCAGGAGCCAAATAGTAAAACAAAGCATAAAGAACAATGAGAAAATTACAAACCTCGTTGGATCCTTGAGACTGATAGACTGCCAACACATGGGGCACTGGGAGCTCCGCTGACACCTGAGAAATAAAAGTAAGGATTCATGACAAAGTCATACCCTCCAAAGCATTGCCAATTGACCAAATGCTCCAGACAAAAATTAGATGGTATTCAGGACAGCCAATTTTTATATAACACAAACAGGATAACGGTTAAAGAATGTTAGACCAAAAAACAAGATATTGAAAATATGAATATCACATAGCTTTTATTTTGAGAAGCATTTCACTTCAACAGCAACATATAGAATCAAAGCCAATTATCAGAGCAAGTTATCATGGAAAGCGACCCATATATAAAATAACACATGTATAATATTTGAAATTTTGATTCCGGAATGCTGCTGTTAAGTTCTTGCTATTCCACATACATTCCCAATCGTTGGTAAAACATTATTAACAACCTAAACAACAGGATGTAAACTTATGAAAGTTAAGGCCCTACTGATTTGCTGTTTACAGGGTTTGATGAGCAAACTTGATGTTTTGACAACCTTTAATAACAAGGGATGAAGGAAGCTAACACTAACAGTACCACAAAACAATGATAATATAATGAATTAAAGGACAACGCTGATTGGTCAAAACAACATGCCATAAGCAGTTGACTATAGCCTGGAGAACCATTGAAATTGGCACACTAAACCACTAGGTGTTACACACCTTCTAATCCATGTTTATGATTTACCGGATTTGGCTTATCTCAAACTAAAATTTAGTAAAGTGAGTAAATCAATTGATTGATATTGTAACCACCCATGATTGGTCATACATGTGAATAACCATTGATTTGTTTATCAACAGTGATATGACTCTCTTTGTCCTCTAAAGAAGCCTAATCCTAATTTACTAAAAGCAAGGCCACAATTATTTCTTCAAAGTCCAACTTTCAACAACCAAACCTCGTGTACTATATTCTTGATGGTCTCTCTATCATCTGGTACTAATTGCCTATTTCAAATTAGGTGTTAGCCTATCTTTAGGTACCACTCTACACTGCTAGTTTTCCTTCAAAATCATGACAAAAAAAGAAAACACACTTCATAAATCACTTAGTGCTTTTTCAGGACACTGAGAGGTCTACTGAAAAATAGAAAACAATATTAAACCTGTCGCTCTCATGGGGAAACCCAATTGGGTCTCCAAGAAACATGACAGCAATAATAATCAAGCAAAAAGCACTCATAGTTACCAACACAGTACAAGATCATTCAAACGATATAACAGACAAATCCAAAAAGCAATACCATTCCAGAATACATTGAAGATGAAACTCGTGTTTGCAACTCGTCACCTACATGAAAAATAAGAGCAACTTGTCAAAAAAGATAGCACAACAACAAGACAGTGATCACCACCACCTAAAGAAGCATACCGTAGAAGGATCACTGTCACAGAAGGCTTCAAGGCATATGCTACAAGAATCATCACAAGCATCCTGAATTCCACCTTCAACAAAAGCAGCAGCAGAAGTCAAATGCGCCTCAGACTTGGTTTCATTCTCATCCATCACAGGAACCTAGAAAAATCAACAACAAATTTTGATTCTAGAAAAAATCACAATCGAATAAAACAACGAATCAAGATTCAACAGACACGCGCGCGCGCGTCGCCTTAAAAAAACGATTAATCAAAACAAAACAAGACACCAACAAAAAATATTAATAATAATAAAGGAAATTGAATAATCTATGAGAATGAATAAATAAATGAATCGGATGAAATAAAAGTAAGAATAAGAATGGTGAAATGAAAAGGAAGAGGGAGTATTGTTAATTACCTCGTCCATGGAGAAATTGAAGAAGACGCGATTGAGAAAAGAAAACCCTAGCGAGTGAGGTGAGAGAGACTGACTTTTGTTTGGTTTGGTGCGGTGAGGTAAGGTAAGGTATGAAGAGAAGAGTGGAGGACTGTTGTTGTTATTTTTATTTTTAATATCTTATTTTTATTTGGAAGAATTCAATAGAAGCATGGAGTCAGCTAACCTTACCTTTAGCTAGGTCATGGTCCACCACTTAGTGTGGTTGTGACACGTGGCATTCTCATGGAATATCTTTGACGAGTCTTTCTTTCGCCTTGTTGTACGCGCATTTGTTTTCCTACTACCATGCACTTCACCGCCACCTTCATTTCCACATTGCTAATTAAATAAGGACAATGTTACGAATAAAAATGTTAAAAAATATATAATTAATCAATTTGATAAAAACTATAGTTTTCGAATAAAAAAAGTAAGGAGGTGGTATACTACAACAAATAGAAAAACAAAAGTGAAATAACTGTGTACAATCTTATAGGAACAAACTCAAAAAACAAAAAACTAAATAATTCAAAAATATATCATTTGTTTTAGGAAAAGGGAGACCATGTTATATTAATAGAGTTATCATACTGATTAGATTTTAAAATGATCTGATATCCAATTGGGTTAGATGTTTTTTCAAATCAAACTGCATTAGACTTAAAATGAACAAATTAGAGTAACTCCTTTGTTGCTTTTCCTATTGATATGACTAAAATTATAATGAAAAAAAAATCTATTTGCTTTCATGATAGCTTTCAACAATATTATCTATATAATTTATATAGTTCTCTTCTCCTTCAAAATTCTCGTATCGCTGATCAAATACAATAATCAATAACTTTCATCAATCAATTTTGTTTGTTAGAGGATGTAATTTCTCATAGTCATCTTCAATCTATGTTTCTCTAGGCGTGTGAGAGAAAAAATACAATTATAGTGGAGTAATATAATTCTTAAGTGCATGGAATTAAATTATAATTGTCATAACTTTCATTTCATTCGTCAAAATCTCTTATGACATATAAATCAAAAAACAAATATTTTTTTCGTTGAACTTCCTCTTCTTACAATTATCGAGTCTTATTATTTAGTTTCTAATCATTTTGTTTTAATGTCTTTTTTTATTATATAAAAGAAGAATATGTATGAAGGACTTGACATTCAACCTTTTTCATAGAACATAGTTTGTTAAATATCTTCGTCTTTGATTTGTCTACGAAAAAAAATTCTTCCAAACTAACATATTTCTTTTAAAATGTAAAAACTATATTAATAACAAAATTGCCTATGCACGAGGAATGCTCCAAATTAAACCAATATTTAGAAAACTATATCAACTTAAACCATGAAAAGAAGATCAATATTAAGTATTGTGTTTAGGATGGTTGATGTGTAGTCAAATTTTATTGAATAGTAGTTATTGTTTAATTTAGTAATCATTAAAAAAGATAGTTTATATTTGTGTACTTACAAGAGATAGTTTACGATTTGTGGTAGTTAATAGTAAAAGTAGTTTTTGAGAATTGATAACAACTATTTAACAGTTTTGTTATGTATGTATTTAATACATATGCATATGTATGTTCTCTCCTTTCAATAATAATACAAAATTTGTTCTTTTTATTATCGTTTGTTTGTTCTTTGTCTTTTTTTTTTCAATCGACAACAAATCGTATATAGAGCCTTATTGTTTCTATGTGCAAGTTTAAACATTATGGAAATTGAATCAAGCCTTCCAAAATCATTCCGAGTGTGTTTGACAGAAGTATGGAAACATATTTGGAGGTTTTGGATGGGTGGGAAGCATTGGGGGAAGATTATGAAATCTCTATACTTTCAAACAATCCCACCATGGCACAAAATAAAAGTGCAAAAAGAATAAAAAAAATAAAGAAAGAAAAGGCAAAGGTTTGCTTGTTTGCTGTTGTATTAACCACTATTTTCACAAGAATCATTTCCTTTAAAATCGGCAAAGGGATATGGGATTATCTCAAGAAAGAATATGAAGCAGATGAAGAAATTAAAGGCATGTAAGTCTTCAACTTGATCCCGAAATTTGAACTTCAAAGAATGAAGGATTCTGAGAAGATAAAAGATTACTTTGACAAACTTATCAGTATTGTAAACAATGTAAGACTTATAGGATCGAATTTGCATGACTCTAGAATTGTTGGAAAAAAATCTTGTAACAGTGCCCAAAATATATAAAGCAACCATCACTACCTTGGAGAATATCAAATATTTCACAAAAAATTCATTAGCATAATTGCTTAATGCACAAGAACAAATAAGACTAATGAGAGAGGACACAACAATAGAATGACCATTAGCAGTTAGGTAGCAAAATGTGGGAAAATTCCAGAAGGATTTTGGTGAAATTGGAGTAGGCTCAACATTAGCTAATGCAAAAGAAAATGAAAATCGGAAAAAATCTTATATGTCTTTGCAACATTGTGGAAAGAAAGGTCATCCACCATTTAGATGTTGACGAATACCTGATGCTAAGTGAATTAAGTGTAGTCAATAACATAGTGATGAGGCAAAAGTTGTTGATCAAGAATAGGAGGATCACTTGTTCATTGAATCGTGTTTCTCAAATATTGAATCAAATGAGAATTGGTTGATTGACATTGGGTGTACATGACACATAAAGAGGATTTATTCAGGGAACTAAGCAATGCAAGTTCATCAAAAGTTCGAGTTGGAAATGGAAATTTCATTGATGTGAATGGAAAAGGAACAATAGCAATCTCAACTTGTTCAGGTACAAAGATACAAAGTTAATTCCTGATGTGTTTTCCATCTATAAAATTAATCAAAATTTGGTAAGTGTTGGACAATTAGTTGAAAATGACAATAAAGTTTTGTTTGAAAACGAAGCCTGCTTGATTAAAGATGTTGATGGCAAAGACATTTTCAAAGTAAAAATGAGGAGAATATTTTGCTCTAAATCAATCAGAGGAGGAGCACATTGGTTTTCAAATCAAATAAATGTTGCAAAGTGTGACCAAAGACTTGGGAATCATCGTCATTAGGGTATGTTGCAGTCAAAATCCAATGAGATGACATGTAACCTTTTAGAACTTGATGAACGTATTTCAACTTCTAAGGCTTGGCATGTATGTTGTGAAAAACGGAGTAATTAAATCAATATTGTTCTTGGTTTTGTCCAGAAAAACACAGAATAATTGAAACTGAAAACAGAGAATGATCAGTTGCAAAACAGAGAACGTTCTTCGATTTCTGACTAACAGATTTTTAATGTTTTCAATTCTAAAGTGAACACACACAAATCGTTAACTTAGTTCAGATATTAACTCCTACATCTGGGGGGACTGAATCTGACTTGAATTATACTATAATGAGATGAAAATGATTACAAATTTATTGAAGTTTTTATGCTGCCTGTTTTTCACACTTATACCAAATCTGCAGCTTGTTTCCTTTTTGTTCTATCTGTTTTTCTTCTCTTGTTTTGGCTTATATACAAGTTTTTTACAATTTAGGAGTAAAAAACAAATTAGTTACAACTAACTAACTAACTAAAAACTAACTACCCAAAACTAACTTTAACTCTAAAGTTTTCTAATTAAGTACCATATTTAATAAATCTCCACCTTGGTACTAAATGAGAAACTTCAGCTTTGTGATACTTCAAATATGATCCTTTTGGTCCTTGATCTTAGTTTATGGGATTGATATTAAGCAAAGTCAAACAGTGCATGAACATGCTAAGTGTGACAGATTTTGTAAACATGTCAGTTGGGTTGTCACTTGTGTGCACCTTTGCCACATTTATCTCATCCCTTTCAATGACATCCCTGATGAAATGTAACCTGATGTCTATATACTTGGTTCTTTCATGATACATTTGATTTTTACTCAAATGAATGGCACTTTGGTTGTCACAATTTATGCAAACTAACTCTTGTTTAACACCAAGTTCAGTGACCAATCCTCTCAACCAAATTCCTTCTTTCACAGCTTCAGCAAGAGCAACGTATTCTGCTTATGTTGTTGATAATGCCACTATGTGTTGAAGATTAGTTTTCCAACTGATTGTGTTGTTAAACATTGTGAATACATATCATGTAAGAGATCTTCTTCTCTCTAAATCTCCAGCAAAATCATAGTCTACAAATCCTTGGATTGGTTTTAATGTTTCTGAACTTTTGTTGTATTCCAAATACATGCTTTGAGTTCCCTTTAGATACCGTAGAATCCATTTGACAGATTTTCAATGACTCATCCTTGGGTTTCCCATAAACCTGCTTGTGACACTTACATCATGAGTAATGTATGGCCTTGAGCATACCATAGCATACATGATACTCCCTATGACACTTGAATATGGTATATTCTTCATGTCTTCTACTTCTAGGTTTGTATTTGGTGACATGGTTGAAGAAAGCTTGAAGTGAGCCGCTAATGAATCTATTTAGAAACTTTCCAATATAGCTCTTTTGGGAAATTATCAGTTTCCATTGTTCTCTAATTCTGATGATTTCCATTCCTATGATCCTTTTGGCTGGCCCAAAGTCTTTCATCTCGAATTCTTTCTTAAGTTGACCCTTCAATTTTTATATTTCTTTCATACTTTTAGAGGCTATTGGCATGTCATCCACATATAGCAGCAAGTAAATGTATGTGGCTAATGATACTTGTTTATAGTACACAACTATCAAAATTACTTCTAGCATAACTTTGACTGAGCATGAATGAGTCAAATCTCAAATACCATTGCCTTGGTGATTGCTCTTATTCTATAAAGTGTTCTCTTTAGCAAGTAGACTCAATCCTCTTTTCCTTGAGTCCTAAAGCCATCTGGTTGTTGCATTAAAGATTGTTTCATTTAGATCACCATGGAGAAATGTTGTTTTGACATCCATCTGCTCAAATTTCATGTCAAAGTGTGCTACCATGGCTAGAATTATCCTTACTGATGCATGCTTGACTACAAGAGAAAATATTTCATTGTAGTCTACATCTTCTCTTTGAGTGAATCTCTTTGCTACTAGTCTTGATTTAAACTTGAGTGGTTCAACTCCTGGAATTCACTCCTTCCTCTTAAAGATCCATTTGCTGCCTATAATTATGGAGTTGGTTGGCTTAGGTAAGAGTTCTCAAGTGTTGTTCTTCTCCAATGATTTCAGCTCCTCAATCATAGTTAAAATTCATTTGTCTTTATCTTGAAACTTGACATCTTCATTGTAGTTCCTGGGATCCTCTTGTATGATCTCTTCAGCAACATGTAATGCATAGATGGTCATGTTTGCATAGCCATATCTTTGAGTGGATTTTGATGTCCTTCTTTCTTTGTCCCTGATGAGGTTATAATCATTTAATTCCTCTTCTGGAAACATAACATGTTATGCTGGATTTGCATCAATCTTGTTGTGTTGAGCCTGTTGTTGTTCTGAAGTCAATAACGTTCTTGACTTCTGTTGATCTTTCTCCTTTTATGTGGTTGAAGTCAAGAACGTTCTCCGTTTTCCTGCAACTTTCTCCAGTTCAAGATCAAACCTTTTAGTTATGTCTTGTTGAGTCTGTTGTTGTTCCAAGAACGTTCTCCATTTCTCTCCAGCTTTCTCCACCTCAAGATCAATCCTCTCATCATCAATTTGATGTGAGCCTTTATTTGCAACATTGTTTACATGTTTATATAGTCCAACCTCATGAAACTTAACATCCCTGCTGATGATACATTTCCTACTTTCAGAACACCATATTCTATAACCTTTCACACCACTTGGATATCCAACAAAATACAATTTCTTGGCTCGAGGGGCTAGTTTCCCTTCATTTACATGGTAGTATGTAGCACATCCAAATATTTTTAGATGATTATAGTTTGCAGCATGCCCAATCCACATCTCTTGAGGGGTTTTGAGTTCAATTGCAGTAGATGAACTCAAATTTATCAAATAACAAGTTGTATGGACAACTTCTCCCCCAAAATTGTGCAGACATCCCTTCATTTGACATAATGCATCTCATTCTTTCAAGCAAGGTTCTATTCATCATTTCAGCTAGTCCATTTTGCTGAGGTGTGCTTCTTACAGTCCTATGTTTGTTCACACCATGAGCTTTGCAAAAACTAGTGAATTTTTCACTACATAATTCAAGACCATTATATGTCCTTAAAGTTTTATTCTCAACTGCTATCAATTAACTATTGTAAAAAGAAAAAAATTAGATACAGTATAAAAAAAATTGAGGCCCCTAAAAATCTAAGGCTTTATGTAGTTGGATTGAGAGCCTCTACTCATGGCTAGCTCTGATGGTTATTAGTAGAAGTAATTTTTAAGAATAGATATGTTAAACAGTTTCATATATGTATATGTATGCTCTCTCCTTTCAATAATAATAATAAATTTTGTTCTTTTTTATTATTGTTTCTTTGTTTTTTTTTTCTTGTTCAATTAACAAGGATAAAGTATCCTCCAAAAACCTGCAACCATACTACTCCAAATATGCACAGCTCCACTGCAACTTAATTACTTGATCTGCAAACAGCCATTCACTATCAAGACTCCTTTTAACGCATGATAATAGGAAAATATAATACTCCATTTTGTTCTACTACTAGATAAAATACTTAGTTTTTGTCTTCGCCCATTTTGTTGACATATTTGTTGAATTGTAGGAAATTTATTGAAACACATTTGTTATTTCTTTTGGCATGCATTGTAAGAACTTCAATGAGTTTTTATTCTCCCATGATCATTCTTATATCATGACATGATCTACTAAGACACGTGTTCAACTCTAAATATGGAATCCTACTCGTCATAATGAATATAAGCGATGCAAGAATAAATTGTATTTGATTGGATAATGATAACTTAGGTGTAAAATAAATAAATCGAATATAATTAAGATGGAGGTCACACTCCAATAAATGAAAATAATGATAATGGCATCCCTTACTGAAGAACAAAACATGAGAGCCAATATATGAAGATATTTACTATCTCAAATACTCCACTAACTAATCATAGCATACAAAAAAAAATCACCATTATTCAATCTTAAATACTCCATTATGAAGCTTTATCGATGTTAGTCATTTGAAAACTCTAACTTTTACATTTAGAGGGGATCTTAGAAATCTTCAAATAGTAAAGGAAATCTCACCCCAACACGAGAGAACAA
Source organism: Cicer arietinum (assembly GCF_000331145.2). Lineage (NCBI taxonomy): Eukaryota > Viridiplantae > Streptophyta > Magnoliopsida > Fabales > Fabaceae > Cicer > Cicer arietinum. The sequence goes on from NC_021160.2 coordinate 48,583,225, forward strand.
TAAATAATATAATAAAGGATGGAGTTGAATAAGAAGAAAAAAAATTATTATCTTCCTTGTTGTTGATAATTGTTTTTTTTTTTATAGTCATCCATTTAAAAGACAAATAAAGAAAACTTCATAGTAAAAAAGAAAATACAATAACTCTGGTGAAAACAATATTCAAGTGACAATCATCATCCAAGAGGCAAGAGTAAACTAAAAAAGTTAAAATAGTTTTCTTATATTTCTTCTAACTTTAAAAGTAATACCATGACCTAGAGTTCTTATATGAAAATGAATTAAATTAATTGAAGGTTGACTAGTTGTATTATACTTGTTGATAAAAACGAAGATTAATCGGTCATTAAATCAAGAAAGTTTTTGATTTTGTACAAAAAGAACGCATACTGATTGAAACTGAAACGGAGAATGAACACACACAACTGTTAACTCATTTCAGAGATAAATACCTACATCTGAGAAACTGAATTCGTTGCAATTTAGGAGTAAGAAATAAATTAGTTACAACTAACTGACTGAAAACTAAATACTTATAACTAACTCTAACTCCAAAATCTTCTAATTAAGTCCCACATTTAACAATATTGATAGTCAAATAATCTACATGTTTCAAAAAGAAGAAATAACAAAATAGAGATTTGCATATGGTTGAATAACTAATACAAGCTCTTTATTAGAACTATATGTCATTCTAGACTTTAGTGATATTATGTACATTTTTTTTATATTTAAATTCGACAAAAATATATGTGATAAGAAAGAAAAAAGTAGGAGAAAGTATTTACAAACCAAAATGGATGCATTTTCCGCGAAAAAGAGTTCCAACATACCTGCCATAACAAACAAAGAATTGGCAAAAAGACATTAATGACTTTGACATGATAATTCACCCCAACACCAAAACCCAGTTTCGTATTTTAGTTACAAGAAAGTGATAAATTTGTAGCATATTCATTACTATCTTACCCTTAAAAACATGTAAACGATTGCATCTCCACGTCATACTCCACAAATGGTAACAAAACATTAAATTCTATTTGGATTTCAATACCTGTATCCCAATTCTTAATACAATTTGCATTTTACATTTCATTTCACTACAACAATCCATTCTTCAATTTTACAATAGTAAAAAAATACTATTATTATTATTATTATAATTACAATCAACGGTCCTTTTCCCCGGTTTGCAATTCCGGTTCATGTTGAAACTGTCTTTGAGAATCGCTTCTCCAAAACCCGGTTACACTGAACCGGGCCCACATCTCATCTTCTAAATTAACAACCTCCGGCGACTCCTCCTTCGCCAAATGCTCCTCCAAAGTAGGCCCAACAATAAACGTATCAGGCCCAGGCCCAGACCCAATTGACGAATTACGATCCAACAAGCCTGTTTCGTTCTTCTTCTTATTACTCTTCTTCTGTTGCAACCGTTTCTTCCTCTTGTTCTTCATCGCCTTCTGAAACAAACCCGCCGGAACTTTGTAAACCGCAAGCGCCACCATGTCCATCACCGCACAGGGTACGCAACAGCAAACCGCGGCGCATTCTGCCGTCGCGTTCCCGGCGACTTCGCCGGCGCGGCGGCGTTGGGGGTTGGGAAGTTGCTGCTGGCGTGTCATGGAGATTGAAAAGGACGGTACAGAGAGAGAAGGGGAAAACTAGAGAGGAGGTGGGAACGGAGGCGTGTGAGAACGCCGGCAAGACATTTGAACGGCTATACCGTGAGAAGAAAACAGGGAAATGGGGGGGTGTGAATGATGAATGATTTGAAATTTGGGGAAAAACGGTTGGAGTCGAAATGGTTGGGGGAGCTTAAAAGGAGGGATTGTGAGAATGAAAACAGATGGGAATGTAAATTATAGAGACTATGTTTTCTTGCTGTGGTGTATTAATATTTATATATATATATA
>NC_021160.2:48585365-48644139 GCF_000331145.2 Cicer arietinum
TTCTTGCTGTGGTGTATAAATATATATATATATATATATATATATATATATATATATATATATATATATATTTTTTTTTGTTAATTGGATATTTACCACCGAAATTCTTTCATATATTCGTTCTTTTTCATGGAATTCATATATTGAGTTTTATATTTTTGAATCAATTATAAAATTAAAATCAAATTCATTAGTCGAGAATGTTTAAATCAATTTTGAGACATGCGAATGTGTAATCAATCTGAAAATTAAATGAACAGTTTTTATTGTTATTTTTATGTGGTGCTGCTTTTTTATAATTAATAATCAATCAATTCCAATTGGTTTTTTAATCAAGATTTCATTTTTTTAATGTAGTTGAGTAAGTAAGTGGGATTGATCTTTCGTATTTTAACATAAACTACGAGTAATTTAAAAAAGGTCGAGTATCTTTTGTTAATTAATCTAAATAAATGCGTAATGTTCCTTTTTCATTTTAACAATCATTTATTTTGCCACTAAAAATTCATATAGTGAGATTTTGAAGTTTCGAATTTAAATGTCCAACTTAATAAGTAATTTGTCGATTGAATTGAGATTTGAAATTGTAATAAATAATTATTTAAAAAATTATGTTATTTGAACACTTAAAATGTGACCATCAAATATTTATGTTGTTTAAAAAATTATATATAATCTAATAATTACATCTGATAACTCTTTGGTGACATTTGATAATATGCAAGTTTAAATATGTGATACTCCTTAAATGTAAAAAAAAAATAATAATATTATACATAAAATAATCTAAAACAGTATTTAAATTGAAAGAAGAAATGTAATAAACCAAAATTTGATATTCTTTTAGGTGTGGATATTTTGAAAATTAAGTTATAGGCAAATTACACTCCCTTCTTTTGAGGCATTCTTAAATAGTTTTAACATCTCGTTTTGCTTTTAACTTAATATTAACTTCAATTAACTTTGATTCAAATTGGCAAACACTTACTTCCACGTAGCACCGTTGATTTTGTGTCACTCTTCCACTTTCATTGACTAACACAAACTCTATGTGGTATGAACTCATTTCTCATAGTGTCAAGCAATCTCTTACAATGTTGCAGGGGTATTTTAGGAATGTTGAATTTTAATTAAATATGTTATTTTAATTATTGCCTTTAATTTTTTTTTTGCAATGATGATTGCATCTTTATGTTGCAACAACACTGTCTAATATATACGACACTTGCATCCTTTATATAGCTATCACTCAACATCAAAATATGAACAATAAAATGAACGAATACACTAAATGGCTGAATAAATTTTACTTTCCCCAATAAAATTACCCCATTAATCAATATCAAGCAATTATCCAAATGAAATACTTAATTGATATTAAATATTCTACAAATGCCCTTGCAATAGTGAAAGAAGAGAGTTAGTGAGTGGAAGTGAACGAAAGCGGACGAAAGTGAAAAAATTAATGATATTAAATGGACGAGATATGTTTGTCACTTCGTATAAAAAAATAAGAGGTTAATGTTAAGTTAAAAAACTAGAAAGAATGTTATTGCTATTTAAGAAAACCTTAAAGGTGAATGTAATTTGCTCTTAAGTTATTTAGTCTAAATGAATGATAAAATTATAAATAAAGAGTGCAATGATTATGAGTTACCGGTGTTAAATAGTTTTACAACATCTCCAATAATAATCAATCAATTTACCATGTATTCATATATGTAACCATTTTATCCTTTTTTTTCATAAACAAAATAGTTTAAGTGAAGAGTAAAATTAGAAGAAGAAAAAAAAGATACATAAAAATTAGGTATTCCTTTTATATACACGTGTGAATAATTAAAAACCTGTAGACAAGCGAATAATTTGGCTAGAGTACAGTATATTATAGTTGTGTTATAACGTGGTTCATAGTTTGACAAGAAATTATATGCAATATATCATGTTAATCCAATTCCTAATCTTTCATCAAACAGCTTGGACTACTTAAGGGCGATGACCAATTGAAATGTCATTTTTCGCTTCATTATTTCTCCCAAAGCCTATAGTACGATCTGCTACAAGAGGACAAGCAGAAAGGGAACACTCCTTGACACAGATTATAAATATCTGCAGTGACTTTCAGCAGTGGAATACAACAACACATGGTCAGACGGAGTTAGAGAAAAGCCACAAGTTAGAAAAAAAGTTACCTAACTTAATACATAACCAATGCAGCATGACCCGTGCACATGGACACAAGTATTTACTAGTTAAACAAAACATGTTTCTATTAAGATATGGAGAATTAGTTACAAAAAGAAATAGTTTAGGTGGCATGGGAAATGCCTTCCAACAATAATTTTGTCTCCTGAATTGATGCCCTTAGATTTTTCATCTGCTCCTCTACCTTCTCAAACGTGCTTACGCAAGACATGGAAGATAAAAAATTGCTGTTTGCAGCAATGACCATAGCTGTTTGTAACTCTTCAGCTCTTAAGAAATCCATTTGCAATTCTTCCCCTAGAATCTTTGTTTCAGCTTCCTTTAGATCATATTCAAACACAAACTGTTGGAGATCAATGATCAAATACTCCATTTCCATCATTCCATTATCTCTAAACTCCAAGAACATTTCTTTTTCATTCGTCGCGCGTTGAAGTGAAAGCTCCTTTTCTTTTGTGTTCCTCAAACCTTGCTGTATTTCAAGTCCAACAGCTTGTATTTGACTCTCTACATTTGCCAACTTCTTGTTTAGATTTCCCATTTCCTTTCTAATGACTCCGATTTTTTCTTGAGAAAGCTTCATCTCTGCTTGCAGCTTTGTTTTCTCTTCCTCTAACTTGAGTAAATCAAATGCTTTACCACTAACTTGCCAACTTTTCACTGAGGGATCAAGATTCTGTGTGTTATCAATAGCAAAAAGCACCTTTTCGCCTTCACGCTTGCGATTCTCTTCCTCCAATTTGGATTTGATGCATTCAATATCTTTGGTAAATTCAGCTTCGAATTCTTGGTTCTTTTTTAGAGCATTCTCCAACCCCTGTTTGGAAGCTTGGAGAGCAGCCAAGTCCCCTTTCTTTCGGTCAAGATGAGATGCCAAGTCGTTCAATGTTGCCCTAGCCTTTGCTTCTCGCTGCTCGAAATAAGAAAAAGACCGGTGCTTCATAAAGTTCGATAATGAATATTTGAGTGCAGATAACTTTTTACCAGCTAGAGTTTTTCTATTCTGTGCTTCATAAAGCACAAGGTTCGAGGATTTAAACTGCTGACGTTTGACCTGAATATCATGTTCTATCACTTGAATTTCTCTAGAGAGCTCATCGACCTGGACAATTTCAGTTTCAGTGCAGCCAAGAGTTCTGACAGCATCTAAGATTTGCTCATCAACCCTTTCAAGCTTCTCTTTAGCACAATTTAATTCCATTGATAACTTTGCCTCATTGAAATTTGATACCTCAGTGTCCTTTTCAGTGTTGACCAGTGTATCAACCTGATTTTCCTCCTTTAAAAGCATTTCTTCATCATGTCCATCTGACTCGAGGCATAAATCAGACCCAGATATAGTAGGTTTGTCATCATATTTACCATCACCTATTTGCTGCGCTTCCTCGGAAATGGATCCTACTCTTGAGTCTCTTTCCCCTCCATCAACTTCAACAAACTTTTCCACACAGTCCAGTTCTCCTTTGGGTTCAACTCTTTCATGTCCAGAACATGAAAGAGTTCTTTTAAGATCATCCTTCTCCTGCATGGCTCTTTCATACAAACTCATCAACCTCTCGTTTTCTTCGTTTATTTCCACAAGCTGATGTTGGAGGTTCTCAATCTCTCTTTTCAACGCAGCCTCCTCTTCTCTTTTTTCAAGATGGTAACCATTGTCGACCTTGGATCCAATTTCTTGAGTTATGTTATGTTCAGCAGTAGCCTGCTCATACAATTCAATTAGTTTACTGTTATCCTCAATCAAGGCTCTAAGCTTCATCCTTAGCTCTTCATTCTCCTTCGACAGGAAAATTGCTGTCTCATGAGCCTCTGCTTCTCTTTGACTAGCAGCAGCGATAGCATCAACCAATGTCTTCAATTGCAGTTGGTCATTAATGACTGGCATATCGGTCATTGGTGGAGGATCAATTTGCTCCCTTTCTTCGGTAGTTGTTTCACTTGTTTGAGATTTCACTTGTTCAAATTTTGCTTTCAAATCATCAACTTGCCTGCAACAGAAATACATGCATTGCAGAAACAGTGTGAAGATGTGTCAAGAATCACTTTAGGCAAAACATTTGCTCCAGTTTAATATCACAAATCAACCACCACAAAATTATATATGTGAAAAATGCGCGAGCAAATAACACCTTTCCAAGTTTTCTTTCTCTACAAGGCAAACCTCTAGCTTCTTCTGAATTGTGTCCATTTCTGCCTGGTTTTGTATAGCCTGCCACAGATAAGACTATATTAAATAGGAGAGAGAAAGAGACAGATGTTTGACTACAAAATTGTATTGAGCAAAAAACACAGTACAAACTAGAATGGTCTTTGACCTGAATGCGGAGAAACTCATTTTCCTCCCGAAGAGAAGACTGCCAACGCGACTTTGGACTTGGCTCCTGAAGATAAATATAAAGAAGAATTAAAGAAATAAGTTGAATACATGAAATTTTTAAAATGCATCAAGCACAAAATTTCAAACATGCGAAAATTGAAAATTACACATAATATAATCTGTTTAACATATCAAATATCTAGATAATTACTAGGCTTCTTTATTTAATTCTTAGCCATATGATCAAATTGATGTATGCCCTGAGAAGAGCCAAAATATGGTAATTGTGGGGGGGACTCAAATAGTCAAACCAAATTTGACTTTTGCATGAAAAGAAAAAAATGGTCTAGACTCTTGGTCCAAGATTGGTATTTACCCTAACAAAAATAAGTAGATAAAGAAGAATGTGAAGACAACTAAATAGAAAGTAAATTAAGAGCTGCATTCTGTATTCTAACAGTTGAGCACCAGTATCATTCTTCAATCTAAACTGTGAGAGCTTACATATTCAGGAGATTCAAAATGTGTCCTACATTTATTCTAGAAAACTAAATTTAGCAATAAGTTATTCATAAACACCTGCTAGTCCAAAAGCCTTGTAAATTGGCACAATCAAAACCTTCTAGACTTTCTAATTTACATCTATGTTGAGGTACAAAATCATGGTATACGCAACTTCAAAGATGAATATGAATGCAAAAAACTACATTACCTGTTTTGAAATAAGATCACCGTCACTATTTAAGTCCTCCATCACCGAGTCAGCATTTGTTTTCTAACAATTGCAAAAGAGTGGGTCAGCTTAAAAGTAAGCAGACAGAAAAAGAAAGAAAAAAATATTATCGTAAAAACTACAGATACCTGAGCTACCATATCAGGTTGGTGCATAAATTTCCAATCTAGTGCTTCTAACAACTGCACAGAAATGTGAAGAAAACATAATCAACTTGGAGGGAGATTGACTGAAAACTATATAAAGAAAACCTTTGAATTGGTTGGGCATAACTCAACCCTACAAAATTGGCTTTTGCGGTAAAAAATATCTCCCACATATAAACACTTCAAACCATATCACATTTAATTTGGGACTCTCAAACACACCCTCGCACTCAAGAACAAACATCTAGAGCCTGACCTGAGTGATTCATAATGGATGATCTAATGGATCTAGGATAGACTAAAACACCATCGTAGAATTTCGATCAGATCTAACTCAATCCTACAAATTGACTAATAAAGAAAATGATGTCTCTCACTTATGAACCCTTTTTCAGGTCATCTCACATAATGTAGAAGTCTCAACAAAAAATAAATATGAATACAGGTGAGATTGACTGAAAACTTAAATGAAAGAGTACAAAAACATCTCTCCCTCTCCCTACCTTGTTTTGAAGTACCATGATTTGTTCATTCAATATTTCCCGTTCCCCTCCCTCATAAAATGACTTCAACCTGTTTTGGAGATAGATAAGCATTAGTAGCATAACATTATATTAAACATATAGATAACAGATCACATAAAAGTCACAGAAGCACTGGTTTTTTTTCTGAATATGGACAAATGTAAATCGACAAGACCGGAGGTTTGTATTCTTGCTTAAAAAAACTTGCATATTAGTGCTGTATGATAAGCAGTATTCTTGCTTCAAACAATTTGCATATTAGTGCTGTATGATAAGCAATGTATAGAAACTAGGTGATATGTTCATAGTTGAGTACTCGTTTGTTGTTTTAGTAGGCCATTCCTAACCTTATAATCATGAAATCAGAATGAGATACTTTAGTTTGCACAAGAGACCAAGAAAAACAAAACACCCAAGCTAATCAACAAAGATTCATGCTGAATCTGGTGATTTGAAGAAAAAAAAGAAGAAAACATACCTTCTTATTTCTTCTTTTAGCTGCAAATTTTCCATAGCAAATCTAGTTACATCTTGACTCCGTTCCACCTTGGCCCGCAGGACCTCAATTTCCTTTAAATGTTCCTCTTTTTCACTCAACAAGTGTGTCTCAGCTGAGATCTTCCCTGAAGCAACTGCTTCTAACCTTTTTATTTGAGCTTCTCGAAATTTCAGCCTCATATTAAGACCTTGTAGCTCATCTTCCCTTTGTTTGGCCTGATTCATCCCATTTTGCAATCATTTAATTTCCAAAAATTTACATCCAGAAAATATCAAGAACTATTGTGATAACTGATATATATTAACAGAAAAGAGTAATGATTAATACACATAAGATACTCAAGAACTATACAAAATAGAGCTCTATGATAACCTAAATTAAACATAAACTGATGAAAAAATTTCTCAAAAATTGCTGCTTGGATCTAACGCTTGTCTTTTGATTGCCTTTTCAATCAAACATTGAAATAAAATAAAAATGGTAACAAAACCATTAACAAGTATACTTCATTAATTACACATATACCAGCTTCATGGCCGCTTCATTTTCTTCTCTCAGTGCCTGCATTGCTATCTCTTTGTCTTTTTCCCTTCTAAAGGCCCCAACAAGGGCAATTTCATAATCTTTTTTCTGCATCAAGAACAAGAAGCATATCAGTAAACACAGTCATAAAACTGGACGATTTCTCACACACGCAACAAATATCTACCTGAGATACCCTTTTAGCAGAAGTTAATGGACTGAATGATCCTTGAGCTACTTGAACTCCCTCCCACTTGAAGGATGATACAGGAGAACCTGGGAAGCTAATTGATGAAATGTCATTATCCTGAATTTCTCCTCCACCAACCAGACCTCGCAAACGGGACACTTCTTTCTGAAAACCGAAATTGCATTAGAAATCACATTAGTATATATCTGTTTCATCACATGATTGATAAATCTTCTTTGTAAATTAACACAGCATGAAATTAAAGTTGTCTTCCGTAGATGAAATGCAAATGTACACTTGTGCACCGTAACATTTTTTACGACAAACAATTCATTGAATTCAACAAAGTATATTGATAAACTCAACAAGTATTCAAAGAGAAAAAAAGAAAAGAATGCAAGAATAGGGCAGAACAGCCAAGAATCTTACAATCTCTGGTCAATGTGGCCAGCAAAGTACAATACACTCTAGGATGAATTTGAGAGCACCCCTATTCTCTACTTAACAACTAAGTAACTACTTACAACTGCTAACCTACCTTTTATAGATTCATCTTACATTAGTCACTTTCATCCCTCTAATTTCCTTCATACAGAGTGCCTTTATATCTATTACAGAGGGCATATCATAATATATAAAGGCACGAACAATCAATCTTATAAAATTGATGCAGGCATGAAATCTAAGTTGATGGACCTTGTCCACTACCCTTCAAAGTACAAATTAAAAGTGTAAGCATTATTTGACTCAAAATGATAACCAGTTCATTAGGCATTTGACTCAGAATCATGAGCCACTAATAGAACCAAATTACTTAACCATTACTGTCACTAAAAAATATAGAGAACAGGCCACTAGACATTTTCTATACAATGACATTAAAAACATAACACAAAAAGGATTAATCAAAATTAAAGTACCTTAAGTTGTTGAATTTGAAATCTCATTGCAATGACATCTCCAGATGCGTCCTCGTTTACAATGGCCTGAGAAAAATTAGATCACAAATATATTAAAACTCTGAACAGTTTACTTGTATAAGAAAAATGTTTAATAAGCTCTCATTAGTAGGATTGATATAAAAGCATTTCTCTATGGGCGCTTCTAACTTATTTGAGTACGAATGTGAAATAAAACAATATCTACAATATTAGGTATAAAAGGAAGTAAATTAATTAATAAGGATGAAAAGCATGAAAGACATACATTGTTCTTAATGAATTTAGCACGTTGTGCAAACTTCAATGTGCTTAATGTCTCAAGCGAACAACTGCAAGAGTTACTAATTGTCACTAAAAATGAAGAAGCGTTTAATTAAATGCAGCAAATAATTTTAAGGTGGTTAATGACAGAAAATAAGGTACTACAAAATTGGACAGTGAGATTAAGAATCCAGTTAATATGACAAACGAGCAAACATTGACACTTGTTCATTCCTAGGTTCTCACAAGCTCTTCATGCAAAAAAAACCAAGGCCTTATGCAAAGATGTTTTGAACATAGAGGGAGGAGATTCACTGACCAAATGGAGGGGCTTATATTTGCAATTATGATAGTTTTTGCATTCCCTCCAAGAGAATCCTGAAAGGAAGATACAAGTGCTGATCAGATTTAATTGATAATTTGCAGCTCCTTATTCATAAAATAATTCAGGCACTAGCAACTAAATTTGTTTGCCTAACAATCATTAAAAGATATTCAAATGTTGTTGCAACTTGCAACACTCGCTACAAGTTTAAAAATAATATAAGACAAGAATATCACTGCAGGGAGCATAAAATTTTGACTATCAAAACTTGTACAATGAAAATATGCAAAGATATTCATTTCATATTTTTCTGCCCTATAATGTTTATGGTTTAGAGTTAAGCCAAGTTTTCGGTTTCACTTTGACAACCAATTTCTAGATGGGGGAGAAATTAACAAACACATGTAGTTTGTATAGGTTTTTTTCATCTACTTAGGCTAGTATGAAGGCAATAAGCTTCTAGAAAATTTGGACACTACCTGAAGTAAAAATGTGAGCTTTGAATCACGGTAAGGAACATGGTGTGACTTCCCATTAGATACACCTACTAGGTTCATAATCACAAGCCTGCAATTAATATTATAACCCACAAGGTTAGCTTTTAAGTAGAACACCACATTGTAAAAAAGACAGTAAACCAAAATTGTAAAGGAGGATACCAACCCCAAGGTTGAAAGAGACTTGTTGATATTAGTTGCTTCCTTGAGACGTTCTCCTTCGGCACCAGAACTCTTCTGCCTAATGTCAAGAAGGATAAATACATAGGTAAACAGGCATACAACTCTTGCCAACCAAGGTGGCATAAAAGGAATAAAAAATGCATACATTTTTACGAACCAATTACCTCTCAGATCCAGCCAAATCAACAAGATTAAGTCGAGCAAATCGAAAGTGAGTTACTCCTTGAGATTCCCACTAACAACAAAATAGTTAAATTAATGTTTCATAATACTATACTAGTAAACAAAACAAAATATTAAGCTTCTTTTTTTCATGAAATAGAAATAAAAAATAATACTCACTTGACTCTCGATGATGCAAGTAAATACACTATGAGAACGGCTGCTAGCACGATTCATGTTAGTAGCAGCCACCTTTCTGTTCGCAGCACCCTAAATAAAATCAATTACTTTTAATCAGTGTCTAGTAACTAGTGCATTGAAGAGAGTCGAGGTTCATGGGCAAAATTCAAGAAATTTTACTGGAAAAAATTATATTGTCTGTTTTCTCTCTCAATTTTGGAATTGCAAAATGTCTAAAAGTGATACAAACTAGTAGATAGTTTCAACCACAAACTAAAATAATAAAAAACAAAGGTAGTACAGTCAATGTGAAAAACAATACTCAAGAGTAAAGGTGGAGGAATTACATACCTGAACAAGTAGTTGAATGACATCTCGAGCATTAGAAACTTCTTCTTCCTTAAGATTTTCCACATAAACCCCTTTCTTACTGTCTTCTCTTATCTGCCACATGATTTTAGTTTAAAGAAAAAAAAGCACAAAGTTGTGTGATTAATCTAAAATGCCTCTTGAAAACACTGAAATAGCAGTTTAACATTTGCATATTATCCTCTTAAGATTAGAAGGTGCACATCCAAATATATGGAAACCAATTTTGCTGTTGATTAGAGTATTTTCTTGGCAACAAGTGGAAAGAGAAAAGACATCCCACAAAGAAGTGATGTGAAATTGTGAATAGTTAGCCATTACCTGCAGATTGATAGATGAAGGGTCCAAAAGATCAAGGATATGTTCATTGTATATCTCCAAGAAAGAACACTTGCATGTGAATTTTAACTTCTCGTCTCTACGCGCCTCTTTTTCCTGGTGTATTACAGAAATAACAGACTAAAATTAAATTCAAGCAAATATGTCTGAAAGAGCCATATTGAGACAGAAATTTAAATTGAGCAAACAAAAAAGTGAAAACAGTAAAAATACTGTTTTTATAAAGTCTTGAGCACAAAGTGGAGTGAAAACAAGGTGTCAACAATGGAAAATAAAAACAAAAAAAAATTGTCAAATTAAAAATGCGCTAAAGCTAAACATTAAAATTTTGAAATATAGGCATTAGTGGAATTTTGAGGTGCACCCCTTGTATGAATGACTTAATGAGCACTGCAAACTTGCTTCATAAAAATGGTGAAAATAAAATGGCTTCACATTTAGGAATTGGGACTAGCTCAGAGACATAGCTTAGTCATTACTTAAAAGGTAATACTAGCATAAAATTCTAATTAGTGCGAGAGTTTTCTTAAATCATGACCAAGGGATCTGTATCTAATATCTAATACCATACCAATGTTTTTTATTTTATTTTTGAGATTCAGATACCATAACAAATTATACCTTCTGAATTCTTGAAAACAAGTGCTCAAAAATTCTTGGTGTCATCCCACAGTTGACACTGTGTCTTCTAGTTCCCCCCTCAATGTCACCGAGCATGGTATGCGTCTTCCCACTTCCAGTCTAAACACGATAAACAATAATTTTCAGCATTGTAAAAAATTAGAAAGGTAAAATTTTCAACAGAAGATCACAAAAGCCTTACCTTCTCATATTTGCAAGGAGAACAAGTAGAAAAAGAAGAGAGAGAGAATATGTGATACAAAAACATCATGTCATTATCTATGCAGGCAAAGATACTACAATATGAAACACTTTTTTCCTCTCACATTATTATTATACTATAATGATAATTATTGATTATACTGTAACATCGATCTAAACATACTAATTGGAGAAAAATAACAGGAGAACCAAAAATAATTACTCACTTGACCGTAAGCAAACATGCAGCTGTTGTAGCCTCCCATGCAATTATCTACCATAGGTAAACCAGCTACTTTAAAGAGTTTCTCCTGTTACAATTGTTATATGAAAAGCAAGCTTAAAAAAACAAGCAATACAACTACACCATTGACAATTAAACTTACACAATAGATCAAATTCCAACAAAAAACTTATGGAATTGGAAATCACAATATGAAAAAATGCATCTAACAAAAATTTACCTGGCTAACATTCTCGTCTGCAACAAGATCAAACGTAAACCGCGACTCAGGAGGCCCAGTCCAAGTAATCGTCTGGCAACTCTCTTGCCTGACGCATTTATTGCTCCCTTGCACCGATATCTCAGTATTGCTAAGAGGACGCATTCTAATTATAACCTAACTCACAAAAATTAAACCAAATCAAACTTAATTAGCTTATATCAAGTTATTATTCCACACCATTTCTAAACTATATACAACAAAATTACCATACACATATCCAAGATTTAAATAAAACAAAATTAGTGTAATACAGTATTTATGAGATTCCTTTATAAAGAGAAAATAAAACCACAAAAAATTACAAAAATCCCTATCTACTGGACTGATGAATTTCTAAATTAACAATTGCACAAAATTGAAGTGAATATTGTATTGATATACCTGCACATTGTGATCTTTCCAGAAGGAAGGATCCTCGCAAAACTCGAAACTCTGAATCGACGAAACGGCGGCATTACTCGGTCCAACAACACTGTCCTCATCCCAATCGGTAATGTTACGAACCGCGGAGCTTTGAAAGATATTATCATCTTTAACCGCTGACTTGAGGAAATCTGGAGTGTTCTGAATGAGAGAAAGTTGTTCGGAAGGATGATTCTGGAACCCGAATCGACTCTTGATTGCACTTGCAGCCTCGGATAGGAACGGCATTGTGAAGCGAACGATTTGGAGAGAAAATTTTTAGGGTGTGGAAACTGTGCGAAAGAGAAAAGTGAGATGAAGAGAGGGCAGTGAAAGTTGAAGTACGAATTGGGAAATGAAGAAGAAGAAGAAGAAAGAAAATTGGGGGGAGAGAGTAGAAGATTCTTTGATCTGACCGTGGATATTGATTAGCGTGAACGGTGTTGATGGATTTAAATTCAAAGTTTGGGACCGTTTGAGATTGGAGTTTCAAATTTTCGTATCATGGAGCCAAGATTCAACTTTACGTTCTGCTTTTATTTTTATAATCTTATCTTTACCTTATGCTTTTATCACAGTGCTATACTTCAATTTTATTTTATTTTTGTTAAATAACTTTTGTAATTATTAAAACAAAACTCACCAAGCACCTCAATTTATCTATCAATACCCGATTTCATTTAAAATATATTTTTATCTCTCAAATATAAAAAACTAATAAATAGATAAGTTAAAACTTATATAAGTGATCTTATCTAACAATTTATCTTTTGAGTTTGACTCTCTTAAAACTTACGTGAATTAATTTTATTGCATTCTACTATGTCAAATTGACTTTTAAATTAAAATTTAAAAAAATAATATGGAGTGGCATGTGACCTTTATACAATAGTTATAAATTTGTTGTCAAATTTCTAAAGTGTTGAATGTTCATCTTTTTTTTTTCTGCACAATTTTCTCTTTTATCTTTTGACATATTTTTCATCTTCTTTTTATTTGTGATATTATACAAATCATTGACAAGGTTTCATATTAAAATTCTAAAACAAAAAATATTTGAGGAGCACTGAGCTTTATACAACAATTATAATTTGATCATCAAAATTTTAAGGTTTTCCTTCGTCCATAATTGAACATCCATCTTCTTTCACTTCATACCTTTCTCTTCTTGATCATTTGTATCCTTCATCTTCTTCTTGCTTGGTATGTTGTGTTGTTGATCTGGTTTCATATGCTTCTATTTTTTAAATCATTTTTCAGCTTTTATCTATTGTTTCTCGTTTCATCTTTGTACTACAAAAAATGAGATGTAATAGTGCATGTCATTTGCATTTCCGCGTTCCTTCAATTTGCACCATGAACTGCTTCCATTTGCACATCAAACCACAATAGTATGCACACACAATGGTTTCACAAGCACGCATCATAGACTCGTGTTTGATGGAGTTTTTTGTAAATGACTTTAGCTATTCGCAAATGTCAATAATCAATTTGAATTAGAAAGTGTTGGACCCTAATTCCTTTATTGGCAGTGTACATTGGTAATGCTTCTAAAATTTATTTGTTTTTATTTTACTTTTCAATTAAAATTCAAATTATTACAATAGAGTGCATTAAAATTAATCCATGTAAGTTTTGACAATGTCGAAATTGGGAGAACTCCATTTACAATTGAGGATAAACTTGAGACGGATCGAATTACTCGTTTTAAAAGTGAAAGCTAAAATTGTTGGATTTTAATACTTTGAAACATAAAATGTATTTAATTCACGATATATATACTTAAAAGTTTAAAAAAAAAAAATTTATCCAATAAAAACAATGTCTATATTTTGTTTAAAAAAATGCATAATAGTCTACTTTTTTGTATTTTACGAAAAATAAGTTAAATACAAAATGTTTAGACCAAAGAATCCTAGAAAATTCTAAAAATATCATGACATTAAATAGTTTGTAATTTTATAACCCTTATATGAGACCATTTTCAAGTTGCAAGATATATTAATGATTTTTTCAAAAAGTATCTATAGTTAAATGTAAAAATTAGAGGATAAATGAATTATCTATCTTAATAATTGGAGGATAATTTTGAAAATAAATATATATTATTAACATATTTAATATAATTTTTTTCTCACTTATTGCACATTATCAAAAAGGTTCACATGTTAGGAAGGGTACAGTCTTAAACTAACTGTCATTATGACATCAAATTTGTTTTTCTACATATTAAATTAGTTTTTTTTAGCATAAATTGTATATGTTAGACTAAAAAATGTGTCTTGGAAGTATAATTGCAAAATAGAGTATAATGATGAGTTAATATAAATACTATTAAAGTAAAAAAAAGTAAAAAGTAAAAAAAAAAAAAAAAGAAACATATATATATATATATAAATCAATGTATAATATAATAATATTAAATAAATAATAAATTATTCTATTTTAATCGTATAACATGAAAAAGTAAAACTAAAATCATTAAATATCAGCATAAAATTAATTTACACAAATGATGAATAACCATTAATTTTTTTTATGGGGAGTGGTGGAGGGCTTGAAGCTAGCAAGGTACGATGATTTTCTAGCAATGGAGTTGTGCGTAGATTTATAATGAGTTCTTAAAAGTCTTATTAATATGGCTCGTGTGAATGCTATAGGTTGACATATCTTTCAGGGTATTTGGAGACTTCTTAAAATAAATTGATAAGTTAATATTTAGTATTCATATCGTAAAACGAATGTGTGTGTGATGTCCTTGTCAATATGGGTGTGAGTTTGTTCGTAGATTGACATTTTGTGATGGTTGTTTGAATATGCTTTTTCATTGAGTAAACTATCAATTACATAGAATTGTAAATGATTAGCAAAATAAGGCTTCAAATTTGTGTAATAGCAAAAACCTCACTCAAATTGAAATTTGTAAATCAAAGTAGGACATTCGTCAAGTTACTGTGTTAAAAAGTGATGAGGTGCCATGCTAAATAACACTATGGCTACATCACGTCATAGGTCTTGCCACGTCATGGGGAGGCATTTGACATCATGTATAGTTTGTTTCTTTCTAAAAGCTTCAACCATGTTTGTTCAAATCTTTTAAAAAATAATTTTAGACACTAAAGTACCCTATAAGTTTTAGATTTGAAGAAACACTTTCATAAAGGGATAATGGCCGAATGAGTGATTGATTATGCAATTAGCTAATCATGATTTCACTCAACTGTGTATTACAAGCATTTCCCAATTAATATTTATGAAAAATTTTGGGACTTTATTATGGTGGGTAAACAATGTCACTTGTTAAGGTGGTGCCACTATATAGGTTTGAAGATAAGCACGATGTGATTGGTGCCAAAAGCCATGATTTGTTGGTGGATAATAGGTCAAAGAGTGATTGATTTTGGAATTAACCATAAAAGGAATGAAGAATTCAATTCCTTTATTAATAATATGTCCGAGTGTCTTTTGTGAATGTAAAGTCACCACCTCTCATTTTCTAAAACTTGAGAATTAAAGAAAAATAAATTTAGGGAAGAAGAGATGGTATTCACAATTTTTGAAATATTCATATTTAGTGATTTTGTACATTGGAGAATAAGATAAATAGGAAAAACTTGTAAGCTATAACCGGCGAAAAAGTCTTGGGTCATAATAAGACTTTAATTTTACTTGACATTAAATATACACTTATGACATGATGTAAAAGTTTTATTTAACGTGACACTTAATAATATGAATAAAGTAATCTGACAAATATCTCACTTTGACTGACGAATTTTAATATGAGAGAAATTTGTACTATTAAACAAATTTGATGTCCATTTTGTTTGATATTTACAACTTTAGACCCAAAATGATAATTTAGTTTTTTTTCATTTGTTTGTTGTTGATATTAAGGACTCTATACTTCTCGCATAATCTTGTGGTAGTTTTTCTTTTTTTGAACTTTGGTATTTTTTATTCCAAAAAAAGAATTCAATATTTTTTACTAATATAATAATTTTTTTATGAAATCGAGATAATTGAGAAAAATAGAAAATTGGGAAGACTAATAAGCTATCTTTTGTGTGTGATACCCGTCACGCAAAGCAAACAGTGTTTGGGCTTTGAATTGTTGAATTAAAACACTTAAAAAAATTAAAGAAATTATTACAACAAGAGAAAGAGAAGCAATAAGGAGATAGAAGAAGAGTGTGGGTGAGATCAAGTTAACATTTTCGCAGTGTAATTTGATTTGATTCATTAGTTCCATTTCCTCGATGGAAGTTATGACTACGGCGGATGTAACGGCAAGCACAGCTTCATCGTTATCCCCTTCTTTGCTACCTTCTAACCTTCCTCTCTTTTCTGCATTTCTCTCCTTCGCCCTTGCTCAATTTCTCAAGATCTTCACCACCTGGTGCGTCTTTCACTCTCCCTTTCCTCAATTCCTTCACTCTCGCGTTATATTTCTATTTAACTACCAGTTTCGTGTTTTGGAATTTCCTAATTATGTAATTTAAGGTGAATTAGGGATAGATCTATTCACGGCCAATTCCGTTATCGGTTTAGTGTTTGCTGATGATATACATGTTTAGTTATTAGCACAAATAATTTTAATTAAGAGAGTATGTGTGAGAGTATGTCATAAGTGTTATTTGTTTTAATATTCGAGTATTTGCTCTAGTATTCTAGGATTTCTCTATCATTAAATTTTTATGCATTAGTGCAATCAACTTTGTGGTGTTACCCGCTATCTAGCCACTTCGGTCACCCTCTCAGATGTTCAGTCTTGAGCGAGAAGTGTTCGATGAAATATGACATGGAAATGTGTTTATAAATAATCCATCACTTTGTAAGTCGACTTATAAGTCGATTTTGTCGAATTGTGTTAGGTCCAAACCAAATTTTAAGAAATCCCTTATCAGTTTAGTGTTTGCTTATAGACATGCTTCGGTTATTAGCACTAAACAAACTTTTCTGCATTTAAAATGAATTGATAATTAAGAGATTATGTGGGAGATTGTGGGGTTTACGACTTGGTTTATCTTTCATTTAGTTTCTTTGATTTAGGATTCGAGTATTTGCTTCAGTGTTGGAGGATTATGATTTGGCGATATCATGGGTGCAATAAAATTTGTGGTGTTTTAAATACCTGAGGACATCATTTAGTTTTGTTTTCGTCTTCAGTTTTAATTACAAAAAATGTCGCACTGTTTTAAATTACAATCCTGTTTTCAAAAGTTGTGTAAGAAACACGTAATCGTTTTATATTCTGTCATCAAATTTTTGTTTAGAAAGAAGTGAAAATAGTCTTTTATTGTTTTCACTATATCTTACACATTAAAAACAGGATTAAAAGTGAAAGCACTGAGGTATTTTGTAATTCAAACTAAAGGTAGAGAATGGAATCAGAAAATGAAAATAAAATCTGAACATATCCTAATACTGTGTTTTGTCTCTATAACTGGAAAATTTTGTAATGTAGAGCTGTATGATATTGGAAATCTGAGCTTAATTTTTTTCCAAATCTTTTCTCCTAGATACTCAGGTATAAGGAAAAGAGATGGGATTCTAAAAGGTTGCTTGATTCGGGTGGAATGCCTTCATCACATTCTGCGACTGTGTCAGCTTTGGCTGTGGCTATAGGTTTCCAAGAAGGGACAGGGTCATCTGCTTTTGCTATCGCTGTCATCTTGGCATGTATTGTATGTATTCCATTCATTCATTTACGATAACATATAGTGATCTGTTCTTGATTAACCTTTTTGCAACTCCTTTCACTTTCACCAATGTTAATTCATGCTTTTCATTTTCAATTTTTCGGGTTTTATGACTGAAAAATATTTACGTTTTACTTAGATTTCTTATATGCTTGGGACGACCCAGTGATTACTTATTAATTAGCTTGGATCTTATATGTTGAGAAGTGTATTTGGATCAACAATAACGATGACTTGCATAAGTTTGGGATTTGGAAGAGAAAAAAGTACTACACCACTGTGATCTTCTTTGAGCTTCACTTACGAGTTTTATTTGGTGTGCTGTTACTCTATGCTTTTTTGAGAACTTGGATGCTCTGATTCCTAATTATTTCATACC
Source organism: Cicer arietinum (assembly GCF_000331145.2). Taxonomy (NCBI): domain Eukaryota; kingdom Viridiplantae; phylum Streptophyta; class Magnoliopsida; order Fabales; family Fabaceae; genus Cicer; species Cicer arietinum. The sequence continues at coordinate 48,603,570 of NC_021160.2, forward strand.
CACTGAAAAGCAACTCCACTAGCATTTACATGATGATTGTCATGATGCTTCCATTGATAGAGGATTAGAAAGTGCATTGTATGTGTTTGAAATTAACTATTTCTTTTATATCGTAGTTTGTAGTCTACAAATGTTGAGTTCATATACATTGGAAGATGCTACAATGTGGTGATTATTAACTTCTATGTTTATTTCTTCAATTGGAATTCATAAGGAGTTTTTGACTAATGAGTCATGCTTCCTTATTTTTTGCGTTATTATCTGGTTCTGATGGTATTTGTTTACAGCCTGGAAAATATAGATGTTTTTGCTAGAATTGGTGTTTTATTGGGTTGTTTTTTAATATGCTTAATATATATAATAGGGTGGGAAAATTATAATTTTTGTTACTTTTATAGGTAATGTATGATGCCTCAGGAGTTAGACTTCATGCAGGCCGACAAGCAGAAGTAAGTTATTTATTTTGATGTTAGTGTTATTGATTTGCTTTGCATGTTTCCCTTGCTTTTTTATATACACACCCATTTCATATGTTGCTTTCTGTCACATTGCAGTTGCTTAATCAAATTGTGTGTGAACTACCTCCAGAACATCCTCTATCCAGTGTCAGACCACTGCGCGATTCACTTGGTCATACTCCACTTCAGGTGTGGTTCTGAGTTTACTGTTGTTCCAACACTTGCTCTGATAGACGTCTACTACTCTTTGTTGTGTTTAGTGACCAACAATTTTATTCAATTTTCATTAACAATTAATGCTGTTGTTTGGAGTATAATATTTAAATGAGAAGAGGTTCTCCAGAAGTTCATGCAATGCCATGTACTATGTGGCCAAACCCCATAATTGCAGGCCTTATCTTTCAAAGTATAATTACCTACATGATTATTTACTTGAATTAGTTGCCATGCACTATTGGTCTATCAGTACCTCTCGAGTCTTAATATTCCAGTACGGGAATTCCATTTAAAGAACTATTACTTTTTCTCAAGCTTTTAAGTCTTCTGTTGTTTCTGAATGTTCAATAGTAATAATTGTTCAAGTATCACCGACAACTGTTTACTTTTATGCAGGTTGTTGCTGGTGGGTTACTAGGGTGCATTATAGCATTTTTAATGAGGAAATCAAGTTAAAAAGCCATGCTATTTGAATTATACTAACTATCTACCTTGTCACAAATGGCCATGCAAAACAAAATTGTGAGCATCATGGAAACGGCATAAAAGCCTCTGCTTTTGCTGCAAGGATGCAAGTAAAGAGATAAGGTATGTTGAGGGCTCTCCATGGTGCTGGGAGATCCTGCGTCCCCATTTCTGGACATTCAGACTTCTCCTATACACAATAATGGATTCGTTTGTTGACTGGCTTAATTGATTGTTGATTATTAAACATTATTTGAGATAACACTGTCCTTTATTTGACTTCTCATTTCCCACAAATTGTGGGTGACATTATATTCATCCTTATAAGTAGATCAAGGTGTGTTTCCCAAGTTGTTGTTGGCTAGGATTTGGTAATACTAGGTGGTATATTTTTCATACTACCCAAAAGTTATTAAGTGTATGTTTGGAAATATGGTGGCTTAACAATTTTTGCGTCCCAATGCAGTCTCAAATGCTGCGTATGCTTTATAAAAAAAAATGATGTGTATGCTTGAATCTATCTATTATTATAACATATTAAAATGGTCTCCCAAATCATTTCATGACACGTCATCAAATTTTGTGCTAAATAGTTGAATTTGTACCACTTCAATAAAAATCTAATGTGTTAGTTTTCTTATTCTATCTTTTATTCTCCACCAATTTTATACACTGTTTGACTTGTACAATCTATCTATTATCTTATGAAATATGTTTCTCTCTCGAAAAATTTATTGTTCTTCTTTGATCACAAGTGAAATTAATGAAAACATCATTGTGGTTACATTTTTAAGGATGAAAAGTGTGCCTCTCTACATTTGGGTTTGGCAAGATAAAAAAAACGAGTTTATAAGCTATAAGTTCTGTTTCTATAAACTATAATTTCTGTTTGGTAACAATATGTAATGAGATTATAACATATAACATTTTTTTTATAAGTTACTTTAAATAATTTATGAATTTATAATTTATTATTTTTTTCTTCCAATTTTATCTTTATTATTCCAACTAAAATCCTATATTATCTTTTATAATTTATTTATTATAATTAAAAATAAATAAACTAGCTAAATAAAAAAACGTGATTAATAAATAGTATATTTATAAGTAATTTAAATTTTAAAATAATTAATAATTTAACATAAATAATTTATTTATTTATTTATTTTAACTTAAAATATTAAAAAAATGATTGATAAATTTTAAATTAATAATAAAATTAAATTACTATTTTTAAAATATTTTACGCGGTAAATTTTTTAATTAAGGATGTCCTTTTGTGTCATTTTAAATTTTTAAATCATTAAATCGTTAATTTTATCAAACACTTCCATCAACTTATGTTTTATCCTTCAACTATCACCTAAACAATTTCTAAAAATATCAATGCATTTTTCGGTGATAATTTGAAATCTTTATTCTATATTTTTAACTTTATCCTCAAAATTAAATTTGAATATTTTCTTGTATTATAATTTTATCACAAGTGACGTTATATTTGTTACTTTTAGCTCACATGATCATAGTAAACTCAATAAAAAAGACCGACACAAAAGATATGTGAGTTAGAGATCAACAGATAGAAACTATAAATTAAGTTTTGATCAAATATTTTAGATTTATCAAAACCTTAGTAATTGCTATTTTATTTTGTGTGTGTTTAGACCATTGCAAAAGTAAAGATATATAGGTGTCAACATATACCACAATAGTTGATCAATCATCACAAATCAAATTTACGAAAAATACAATTACTTATTTTGAGTGATGTTGCGTGTTAGGTTATGTTAATAAAGTAAAGATAAAGTTTTTTTAAAATTCTAAAATTATTCTAAATGCACGTATTTTTATAATTAAATTTAATTGATATACTTTTTCAATTGCATTTTTGTTTTAAGTTTGTTTAGTTTAAATCATTTACTTTAAGCTAGTCTATTGTAGTAGAAAGATAGGTAACTATTAATATTTTTTAAATTATTCTTTTATGTTTCTTAAAAAAGAAAAACAAAGATGTCTTTAAAGTTCACTCTTTTTTTCCATAATTCATACATCTAATTAATTTTTATTATTTTAAAATGATATTTATAACTAAAATTATATAAATATTGTGTATTTGAATCTTTTGAATATAAGAAAATTCATTCTTTAATAAAAGTAGTGGTATCATTTAATTTTTTTATTTAACCAAAATGATAATTACATTCTTTAAACTATCTTTCATTATAATTTTTTTTCGTGAAAATGAAAGATTATTGCAAAAATATTTTGAAAATAATATCATTAAGGAATATACAGTACGATTATATTAGTATACTATAATTAGAAACAAGTTGATATAAAATAAAATATTAATCTTGTAAGAAAAAATGAAATATTAATTGAATTGCGAGCTGTATCTAGTCTAGTGTATTGAATCCGAGTGTACCATTTTCAAATTACAACAAAAAATGGAGGGAATCCATATGCGACTCTTTCGTAACAAGTAACAACAACAACTGTCACTTCCACTTCAATTCAATGGCAGAAGCCGTAAGCCCTAATCCAACAACGCTTAACAAAAAGAGGCTTCCCATATCCTCCACCAATTTCTTCGTCGCCTCCAATGACGACCGACTTGAACGCGCCGCAGCACGTGCAGCACGTGCCGCCTCCATCCTCCGCACGTCCCGTCCCGTTAACTTCAACTCTCAACCCTCCGATCCCGTTCCATGTCTCAACAAGCACCAGATTCTCGACTTATTCCACAATTGCATTAAGCTTGCATCCGAAAATGTAATATTCCATAATCACACCACATTCTACTTCTTATTTTGCTTACAACTTACTATTGATTCATTGCTTAAGTTTATTTTTGCGCGCAGAAAATTAATCAGAAAAATACATGGGAATTGGATTTGATTGATCACCTTAATGATATTATTAGGGTTGAAGACGATAATAATGCCGAAACTGATTTTCAAATGGTAAGTTACTTTTATGACTTTGGGTTTCCTTAATTTGTTGCCAAATTCTGTGGACCAATATTTGAAACTCACTCAAAACACCTAGGACCATCATTTTAAAAGTATAAGTTAACGAATTTTGTCCACCTTTAAGTTTGAGAAGATGATTTATTGTGTCGGTTTGATGAATTGAGTTTGAAGAGACACGAATTGAGTTTTAAGAGACATATTCATTGTCTCATTCTTAAAGTACAACACTACCATTCTAAGGAGTGTTGTCAATTTTTGTTAGAGTTTTGTTAGACTGTCGAGTGACTTTTAAGCTCTGCTGTATGGTGAGCCACCTAAGAAAGTGGGCCACCACCATACCGTTCACCTTATTTATTGCCTCTATTTTTTAGTATCTTTATTTTTGTTCATGGGGTTTCTTTATGTAGAGTTTCTTGCATTGATGGTATCTCCAATGATTTTAGAACAATTTAAAAACTGGAATACTATAGTCTCCACCACTAGATTTCCAGAATTAATTTTTACCTTATAATTGCGCAGATGGGAATAAATTATATAGTAGCAGCAGTAACTTTATTTACATATATGTAAATAATATGCATCTAATATTCATTGATTTCTTATTTGGGTAGGCAAGCTGCACTCTTGAAGCTGGAGTCAAAATTTATTCATTAAGGGTGGATTCGGTGTATTCTGAGGCATATAAAGTCCTTTCTAGAATGAATAGGGCAGGCGAAGAAACTCAGCAAGGTGACAATGATCATACCTTTTTTTATCATGTAGAAGTATTTTCTGAACTTATTTTCCCCTTCATAACAATGTGCCTTGTCTTTTGGTTGGTGAATGGGGGACTTTGCATATTGATTTTATTCCTCAATTGTATGACAAGTTATCTAATTTTATTCAATGTTTGGTATCTTGTGAATGTTTGAACTCTGAATTATGAATGGCTGCTGCATTACATTGCAAACGAATTTTTAGTTTTTTCTTCACCAATATTGCCTTATTTCGACAGTTTTTCCTTCTCTCTTTTGCTCTCAAATAAAATTTTATAACGGTGAGAATTAACCATAAAGCAGATGTTTGCATCAATATATAATGGAAGTATACACTGATATAGTATAGGGTTGAAATTGGTATTATAACATTCTATTCTTTACTAATTCTAATGATGTGATGATGTTCAGACACTACTCTAGAGAGTGTTAATGCTGAAGGTGGACGAGAAGAAAGCAAGAAGGGAATCACCAAAAAGGTCGGTTCTTTTGATCGCTGAACTAGACTGGCATGAATAATCATCAATCTTCAAATTTATTGCTAAGTTCTTAAGTGTCTAAGTGGTGTTTGTTCATGCAGTTATCACCTTTGTCAACATTGGAATCATCTTTTGAGGTTCTTAATGTAAAGAAGTTTGATGGTGATCTCAAGTCTCATTCTGTTTGTTACTTGTATATGGTGTGGGATCGAGATACGCAGAGTGCTGACCACGTGTTCATTTTTTCAGTTGCGTTTGCTGTGGATCCCCTCTATCGCCAAACATCAGCAAAATTTGATGAAGGGGGAGCCAAAGGTCTTTTGATGAATAGCCTCGGTGTATATGGTGGATGTAGGGTGCTCTTTGATTCACTAGAAGTGCCAGGGAAGTATGTAGCAGGTCAACATGAACATGATATTTCAGATATAATTGATCTTTCTTTTGCTAGAGGTATGTTACTACTATTTTGAATCTTGGGGGAAACCGTTGCCACATTACAAGTATAAACATTCCATATAGCTCTGGGACTTACTTTGTCTTCTATATAGATTGTGTGGAACAGATGGTATTGGATATGCATATTAAGGATGAAATCTCTCCAACTCTCCGTTTGATAGTAAATCAATTTGACGAAAATAGTAGAAGACCCTCTGATTTTCAATTATATGGCCAGAAATCAGCGGAAGAGTTTGATGGAGCTATTGATTGTGAAGTTAGGACTGAAATAGAAGATGAGAACTTCTCGACTTGGCCCTGTGACCATGACAGCCATACTTCACTGGGCTCTAATGATGCTGACCCAAAATTTTCAAGTTACCCTCAGGTATTGTATTGTTATAGACATAGTCCTAAAACGTCCATGCCTGTCTTGAAAAATGTTTTAAAAGATATTTTTTTTATCAAGTGTTTGGTGGACCTTTAATGGCATTGTAGGAGAAAGAACCTTTTCCTTCCCAAGACCCTGATATGGATGAAATATTTGGAAATGTTGATGAGCATCTATTTTTTAGTCTGGGTTTTAGGTCAAAGAAAAATGCATGGGCAGGTCCTGATTATTGGAAGTACCGAAAAGCTAAAGGTGGGGTTTAGGAGTTTGTAATGGACTAATGGTTATATGCATTTGGGAGTTCAGCTTGTTAATCGATTTAGAAAATGTTTTAGGCACAGAGTCAGAAGTTCTCTGTTCTTCTGAAGATGGGTCAACCCTCACAACTAGGAAGCCAAGGACGATGAGACAGATCGAGGTTGATTTAAATTTCACAAATTCTCTTGAGAAAACACTTCCAGACATCTTTTGTCCTCCCAAGAATCACAAATCATTATTACTCCCTGAAAATAGACCCCATTGTGTTACAAAACTCCCAGAAGACTGCCACTATGAGCCAGAGGATCTTTTGAATTTGTTTCTTTTGCCTAAAGTAAAGGTATGTTCTTGAAGATGCAGAAGTTAGTTTCAGCTATCTCTATTCAGGTTAATATTTATTTGTTTCTCTATGTTTGCTGTTCTTTCTTTAGTGTCTTGGGAGGAGGTCGATAAAATTATCAGGTAATATGTGCTATTGTGATCCTAACATTTATTTTTCTTTATATATCTTCCAATTTGTTATCTTTCAATACAGAGAACATTTTAGTGTGTTTTCATGGATCACTAAATTGCATCTAAAACCTGGGTGTATATACAGATGGACCGACAGAGCAATGTAATAACGATGAACCTTTCCCTTCCTGGGGTAATGGAAGTGTTTGTGATGGTGACTATGATGGTGCACATAGTGACATGGATGACTCAAGCACACTTATTTCTCAGCCTCGTCAGGTGGGTTTAAGACGCCACTGCTCTTGATATATGATTATTTTGGGTATCATACATGCTGATGAAAGGATAATATCTTTAATGAAGACACATTTCTCATCATTAATTTTAATTTCAGCACACATTTTTTAATTTTTGCCAAAGTTATTACCATTGGAGTTATAGGTTAAGTTTGGTTATTTCCAAATACAGCAGATCAACAAAATTGAAGTTCAATACGACAAAACGTCCAAACAAGTTGATGTTCAGGCACTGAAACTCTCTCTTTGGAACTCTATTCAAGAAATTCAAGCATCCGTCGAACTTCCTTTTCAGGTATGCTAAGGTTTCAGAATTTCTTGAAAGGCTCTTCCGTGTACTGTACATTCCTTGCCTAGTTATATGTATTCAAAAGCATGATTCCCTTTCTAGCCTTCCCTCACTAAAATAAAATGCTTACTGCAGTTTTTTTTATTATATGTCATGTTATTTCAACTTTTTTCTCCATGGAAATGACTATTCAACTCTAATGCGGTTTTTACGTTTCCTGTTCTATCGCGTGTTTGCAATCAATTTTATCTTTTTCTCTTTGAAGTTGAGCAGCATTTTCTAACTATTTTATTTTTACCATTTCTTCATTCTAAAGGGTGACAAAGAAATGGTATCTTTCAAGCACATATTGGCCAACTTTCCTAGCGAATGCAATGCTGCTGCAACTGTTACTGACATATCTCCACATTTGTGTTTCATATGCCTATTGCATTTGGCTAATGAGAAAGGGTTGAGCATCCAAAGCTACCCCGACTTAGACGATCTTTGCATATATATGCCTACTTGATGTTGGTTGTTTAGACACTGCTTCATTTCCGACTTTCAGTTAAATAGTGAACATTTTGGTAAGTTTCTATGTGCAGTTCTTTTGCTTGATTTCTGTGCCGAAATTCCACCTGACTTTTGTTTACAGGCAAAGATCTCATTAGTGAACTTTAAAGCATTTTTTGGAAAATAGATAAATAGAAGATTGTGGATAGCGGGTGTCAGGATGTAAATCATCGACAAAATATATTGAAATGAATATTAGTCCATGGACCATGGCCCGTGGGTTTCAGTTGTAGAGTACAGTGACTTGTTTTTTGAACTGATATGGCGTACGTTGAGAGACAGAGTAAAGAGATACTATGACATTTTTTTACTATTAGATAGACCATGGACCATGAGTAAGTCTATACTTGATCAATTTTTCTCCGTTGAAAATAAACTGACTCTTAAATTAAAGTGTAATATACCAAGGCTTAACTTGAATATGTAAATAATTGAATCTTAACTACCATAAAAAAAATCAGAGGCTAACCTTAAATGTCTAATAAATAAACTGAAGTTTTCTTCTTCTAATAACTAAACTGAGGTTTAACTTAAATTTGTGAGAAATAAACCGAGCTTAACTTAAATGTGTAAATATAGTGTGGCATAACTTTCAAAAGAAACTGAGGCTTATCTTATAGAGAAACGTTTTGACATCAAGATTTGATGTCAAATATGGTGTCATTGGTTTGTTGCATATTTTTGAAATATGTATAAATCGTAGAAGATAAAAAAAAAGATATATATATATATATATATATGCACATACATATTGACATAGCACAACTGTAACGTAAATGTGTAATAATCAACTCGTAGATACATCTAACATGTGGAGAGAAAAGAGACAGTTTATAAGGCTAAAAATCTCTATTGCCCTTCTCATGTGAGTATGACCCCACAACACATGGACTGCTTCATACTTCAATGAATTTATCTCGTGTGAGTTTCAATAAATTGGTCCTTTATGTAACAAAATAATAATTAAAATAGTCAATATTTAAATTTGTATCTTTAGAGAATATGATATGATAATTGAATATTTGACTTTTCTACCTTAATTTTATATCAATGTTATCACAAGATAGACTAACTTTTTGAAAAAAATTAAATTTTTTATGAACTAATTTATTCATAATTAGTGAATACACAATTACAACTTCTTATAAATTTATTTATGAGATAATAAAATTTAATCGATAAATTAATCATTAAAAAAAGACGTCATTGATATGTGATCAACGTAGCTAAATTATATATTCAATTATAACGTTAAATCAAAATATCTAAGACAAAATTTATATAAAAATTATTTTAATTGATATTTTATAATTTTAATGATATAGACGTAGATTCTTAAAATAGAGAGACTAATTCGATCCACAATTATAATTAGAATTGGCATGTTTACTTGCTTCAATAGAGTATTTCATGGACCTACTCCGCGTGATTACTTTCAATAATGCAGCGTCTCTCTTTAAAAAAAAGGAAATAAATAATAAATCCATTAATTAAGAGTGGAGGAGGTGCGTAAGTATCATCCTGTCAATAACAAAAACCCTAGGATAAAAATACTCTCACTGTCTCGATCGTGGGAAAAGCATGTAACCAAAAACAAACACAAAAATGATAGTATATGATATTATAATATTTAAATAAAGAAATTTAAAATCAAGACAAAAACAAAACCAGAAGAAAACTGAACCACTGAAAACTGAATCTCTACCTATCCATCATGTCACTACCACCAGTGATATCACCGACGGCGAGGCCAACGGAGCTTCCAATCCGGCAAATTCCAGGAAGTTATGGATGGCCTTTGCTGGGTCCTTTGTCAGATAGATTGGACTATTTCTGGTTCCAGAAGCCAGATAATTTCTTCAAAACACGAATGGAGAAATACAAAAGTACCGTGTTCCGTACCAATATTCCTCCCTCATTCCCTTTCTTCATGAACGTGAACCCTAACATCATTGCTCTTCTCGATTGTAAATCTTTCTCTCACCTCTTCGACATGGATCTTGTCGATAAAAAGGATGTTCTGGTCGGAGATTTTGTCCCTAGTGTTGCTTTCACTGGGAATATTAGGGTTGGTGTTTATCAGGATGTTTCTGAACTTCAACATTCTAAGGTACACCCTTTCTTATTTCGTCTGTTCTGAAGTGATTTATGGACGGATGTAAAATTCATCTTTATTATCTTATTTTGAATTAATACTTGTTAAAAGAATTTTTCATTACTTGTTAATTTTATTATATAGAAAATTGACCTCTATAACTCCAACTCAGAGTCGGCGCAAAGTATGACTAATAAAGCAATCACTTGCCTCGCTAAAAAATAAACTTTTTACTCCCCGTGACTCAATTCTTCTGATAAAAAATCTTGTATAAATTTGTATTATTTCAACAAATATTAAATTAATTAATTTTATATTATATTAATTTAATATATAAATGTCAACTTAAAATTTTTGTATTAAATTATTTAAAATTATAAAAAAGAGCAAAATATTTTATTGAATTGTTAAAAAAAAATAGATAAATTTATCAAAACAATAAATAAAATAAAAAATATACATAATAATTCATATAATTTGAGAGATTTATGGATTAAAAAAAATTGTTAAATTGATATAGATTTTCACATGAATCTTTGCAAGACTTGGCTATATTACTTTATATTCAAAAGTATTTTATTTTTGTTGCAAATTATCAAAAGGTCTTATTAATACAAATAAATTGATCAATTAAAATAGTAGGAGTAGAAAAGTATAAATTGAGAAATTATAAGATAAGTAGTAAATACGAAAAATTCTACTCGATTTTTTGATGTTAGGTAGAATAATTGAAATATATTATTTTATTTCTTTTTTTTAATATAGAGAAAATTAATTTAAAATTACCATAATTTCTACTAAAAATATTTTATAGTTATTAAATAAAATATTAATGATATATTTATTAATTTAAAGAAAATATTATTTTTCTTTAAACTTCACAACGTATTGGGTTGGCCTCCGACACACTATCACCCTAAGTCCCTCAATTCACCTTGCTAATTGAGGTGTGTGATAAATTGATGTTTTTGTTTGTATAATAAGGAAATTAATAATTTTTTACATATATTTCACTGTTAACGTGAGCAGGTAATCTGAGAAAAATAATTTAATTCATATTTCATATACATTGTCAAAAGTAAATAGTCAGGAGTAAAATAATTTTATATACATTTTCATATGAACCAAGATGTCACATTAAAATTAATTTATACTGGTGTATATTTTTGTTCTTTATTGTATTGACTGGATTTTCTTTTACTCAATATTGATTGTGAGTTTGTGTTACGTAAATAATTATTGAGTTTATAATATTTAATTTGCGTTTACATTGTTTATTTTCATGACAAACAAGCAAAATATGCTAAAAGGATTTGCATTTAGAAACAGCCAAATAGATTATGGATTTGTTTGAGTGTTTTTCCTCGTATTATTTGAAATTTCTGGACCTTCATGTGTTATTTGGGACCATATAGAAGGGTGCCTCATTACGGCTTTCTGAACCTTGATGTGTTATTTGAGTACTTTTATGTATCTTTAAATGTGTACACAATATATCTTTAAATGTGTTATTTGATGTAATATAATAAAAAATGTGTTTAAAATATTGATTTTTTTGTCTAAATTTTAGATTAAATATATTGATATTTTAATTTTTTTTTAGAATATTTTTTCTGAATTGGGGTGTATAGTTTAAGGGGAAATAATATAATTTGATGTTAAATAAAAGGGATAAAAATTGTTTGGACAAAAAGGGGATAAATAATTGTTTAACATGTATATTGGGGGTGTATATTTTATTAGTTATACTGGTTTAGCATGTAATGAGAGCTAGCTTAAACCCCCGCTCGTCTACTTTAATCTTTAAAGACACTAAATTAATTTAATCATTAAAAAATTATTAATTTAGTCTACTCAGTTATAAAATTATTAATTAATTTAGTATGTTAAGCATTAAAAAATAAAATCACCCTTTAAATACAGTTATTAAAATTAAGTGTTTGGATGCAAATGATTATTCGATTTCAATTAAGAAAAAATCGTTTGAGTATTACGTGAATTTAATATCTAATTGATATAAATATTGATCATACTTTACAGTAAATTTTGAAATATTCACTATATTTCCTTAAAAAATTATATTAAAAAATGAACAGACAAAAAATAATCAATGTCATTTTTTTAATGTTCAAGGCTTAATCCACTATAGAAATACATTGATTAAGATCTATAATACAATAATTAACTATTCATTTTGATCATGTAGTAGTTTTGCAACACATAGTATATATACTTTATGTATGCAGGTAAAGAAGTTCTCAATGAACATCTTGAAACAAAGCTCAAGCATATGGGTATCAGAACTAATATCAAACCTAGACATATTTTTGGACGAAATGGAAACAACATTGTCAAAAAATTCATCAGCAAGTTACTTGTTCCCACTGCAAAAATTCTTGTTCACTTTCCTTTTCAAAGTCCTTGCAAGAGCTGACCCTTCCCTTGACCCCAAAATTGCTGAATCAGGTTACTCTATGCTCAACCGTTGGCTTGCCCTTCAGCTTTTACCTACAGTTAGTGTCGGTACAATTCAACCACTTGAAGAAATTTTACTTCATTCCTTCTCTTACCCTTTCTTTCTTGTTAGTGGAGACTACAACAACCTCTACAACTTCGTTAAACAACATGGTAATGCTCTATCATTTTATATTTGCACATTCAAGTGTCACACACTCACACATATTGATTATATACTAGTGTCACCAAATCATTTAACTACTATATTAATTAATAAATAGATAGTAATACATTAATTTGGTAGGTGGAAATATATCAATAAAAAATAGTAATAAATTAATATGACAATATTTCTTATAACGTCATACTTGTAAGGAAGTGATAGGAAAATAATAGTGTCATGTCCCATCAAATAATGAGAACCTTTGCTTAATTTATTTGATGGGCAATAAACAATATATTGATAACACAGGTAAGGAAGTGATAGGAAGTGGAATAGAATTTGGGTTGAGTGAAGATGAGGCCATCCACAACTTGCTTTTTATGTTGGGTTTCAACTCATTTGGTGGCTTTTCAGTTTTCCTTCCAAATTTATTAGACAACATAGCAAATGCCCCAAAGGATTTGCAACACAAGTTAAGAAAGGAAGCAAGAGAGAAGGGCGGTTCGACTCTTGGGTTTGACTCCTTGAAAGAAATGGAGCTAATTAATTCAACGGTTTACGAAACCCTTCGAATGAACCCACCGGTTCCGCTTCAATTCGGTCGAGCTAGAAAGGATTTTCGGCTCAATTCGTATGACTCGTCGTTCAATGTGAAGAAGGGTGAGTTATTATGTGGATATCAAAAGCTTGTAATGAGGGATTCAGTTGTGTTTGATGAACCAGACCGGTTTAAACCGGAACGGTTCACTGAAGAGAAAGGGGCCGAGTTATTGAACTATTTGTATTGGTCTAATGGACCACAAACTGGTTCGCCAAGTGTGTCTAATAAGCAATGTGCGGCCAAGGACATTGTAACCTTCACCGCATCATTGATTGTGGCACATTTGTTTCGTAGGTACGATTTCATTAAAGGGGATGGTAGTTCCTTCACTATCTTACGCAAGGCCACATGAAGAGTAAGGGTTGGTGGTTATTGGTGATTATTAAAGACATATATATATGTATGTTTTTTCTTTATGTATATGAGGGGTTGGGTTGTATCTATTCAAAAAAATAATAATGGAGAGACTAATTTGTATTGAGATTTTTATATCACTTCACTTTTTTCTCCAATACTACTCCACATGAGAGAGATGATGAAGTTATTAAGTGTAAGTGATGAAAAATAATTAATGCAATAGAGTTTAAAAGAGATTTTATAAAGAGAGAGAAATGATTTTCAAAATAACTTGTATATAGGGACATAAATAGTATATAAATTCAACATGTTTTTTTATAAGAGTATTTGTTGAAGAAATTCAACTTCTATTGAAGTTCAACTTCTTATTAAAAAAAAGTTTAATAATGACATGTATCAACAAATATATTTAAAAATGAACTATAATTGAAGACACATGAATAATCTTTTCATAAAATTTCTCACAATGTGTTTATTACATGTGTGAATATGATCATTCAATTAGCAATGGTCTTACTACAAAAGTGAACAAATAGGAAAGCTAGCACCGTTGACTTACATATTGTGGACAAGGGTATCCCATATTTTCCTTTCCCAAAAAGTCCTTTCAAAAATGGCAAGTAGCATAAAACCACATACCCACTACAAAAAACTTCCCCAACTCCATATCCATTACTAACTAGTGGTTGCCATTCCAACAAACTCATAAAAAGTGCTATGAATTGAACCATCAAAATTGTTGTGCCCGGTAGAAAAATAAGTGACTCATTGAAAATGAACCTACCAACATTTTCATTAGATGATGGTTGTTCTTTCTTTGTTATTTCAAATGGGGTGTCAGATATTCTCAAATGCTTAAGTAAGATAGTTAAAAATCCCAAAAAACATGAATTCATGGTTGTTATTCTTCCCATCCTTTGGTTGTTCCACCATGTTCGGATTGATAAGCCTGATTTTATGTGCTCAAATAGATTGGATATGTTGTAGATCACAAATAGAGTTGTGGGGATCCACATACTTGATTCCTGCTATTTCATCATTTGCTCATAATTAGAAATTGGTTAAACATAATGTTGTATAAGTAAAAAAAAAAAAGTCATAAACTGAATTATGGTCACCTGGTTAGGCAAGAAATTGGAGTTTGTAATGATGCAATAGGCAGGTAGAAGGGCATAACATATTTCAGGGACAGATCGTAAGGCCCAATTAGTGATCCAAATATATGCTAAGCACTCTCTTAATTGGAGCTTACCAAATAGGGTGCCAAAAATTGGACAATGCTTGCTAAGAAAAATATCAAGCAACCCAGTGGACCATCTCTTATGTTGGGCCATTTGGCCCAAATTATCTTGTGGAGAACAGCCCATAAAAGCTATTGGGTCTGTTGAACAAAGCTCTGATCTCCAACCTTTTGTGTGGAATTTTAGTCCAGTGAGTACATCCTCTGATGTTGATCCATATAACCACCCCACCTAATAACATTAACATAAATTTTTCAAGTATGTACAATTAATTCTGTTAAAATAAATACATAAAATCAGTAAAAATACCTGTTTGCCCCAAGCAGTGTTGTATTCATAATCACAACTAGCAACTTTTCTTGCTGCTTTAACATCAAGAGATTTGTAAAAGTCCAATGTCATCCCTTCCAAAACATGAGTAACGGATTCAACAAATCCCTTTGAGGTTCCGAATTTTTGCATTGTTTCTTTATCTGATAATAAAAAATAAAAAATTCATGCACAAGGTAATTAATAGGAATTAGTACTGCCATATCATAATATATTAATTTTTCCTAAGCAAAGTATTTATTTTGAAAATTTTGAAACGATGAAAATAAATATAGTGAATAAATTATAATACCATTGGCCAAGCCATGATGATCCTTATTTGCATTTTGAATGTCATGATGAGGAGAAACACCATAAATCACTTTTCTTCTATGGAAGCAATTTGTTCCAGCATATATAATCCCTTGAAGTCCTGCAAATCCACTTCCTATATACTACAATGGACAAAACAAGAAATATTTATTTTTTCGTGCATAAAATAATTATTTGTTTATTTATTATATTTGTTTTTGACGCACCATAGGCAAAGCCACAAGTTGATTTCCATAAGCATCATCTTTGACCGCATCATAAAATCGTTGTGGGCATTGAGCAAATGCAACTTCTTTTTCTCCCTTTGAATCCAACAAAATGCAAAGGGCATGTAGTGCAATTTTGGAATTGTTGACATACATGTCACAATCTACATTTAGAATAAAGGGTGCATTTGTCATTAATCCGGAGATTCTTGTCAAGACATTCATTGCACCGGCTTTGTGATGATGTGGGTGTTTTGGTCTTTTTTCTCGAGATATGTAGATTATGTGAGGTACCACATTTGAAAGACCACCTTTATTTTCCCGTATTACCTATCAATATATGATTGGTAAGACATTTGATGATAAAGATATTTCAATTGTTAGCTGACAATATTAGAAATCAACTATGTATTTCATTCAAAAAAATTCTATATGCTTATTTATTATGAGCTTATGTACCTTGATTATAGTTGAATGATTTCTGGGCTTTGTTTGTGAGAAGATATCAAATTCTCCCACCAACTCACAGGGAATTGAATTTTGAGCTGCATTTTCAATTTTACCACTAAGTTGTTCATACTCTTCCTGCAAATTATAGTAAATACACAACTAATTACAAGCTGCCAAATTTAGACATTTTAAAGGATTCAAAACTTCTAGATAATTTAATACTCTGTTTTTTTTGGGGTAAAAACAGAAGGCAATTTTCTCACCCTTTTGTTAAATAAGTGAATAAGAAAAAATATATATTAAAATGCATCTAAATAACAAAAAAAAAAATTACCTTAATTTTGAACCATTCTTGTTTAAATTCTGGCAAATCATGATTGGCCATTTCTTCATCACAAAAATATCTAAATGGTGCTCTACATTGTACATTGTACTTTTTACAAAAAGGTACCCAAAGTTTAGCAAATTTGGTAGCTTCCACAAGAGCATAGAAGGTAAGAGGAGAACAACCATCATCAGAAACATAACAAGCTAGCTTATTTGCTGGATAATCAAGTGCCAACAAAGACAAAACTGTGTTCACTGTGATTATGGGAGGTTCAAGTGCTGGATCTGCTGTTGTCACAAATATGTCTAATGGTGGAAGCTTAGATTCAGATACCCTATTCAAAAATAATTAATGGAGACATAAAAATCACATTAAATTAGTAAAAAGAAACATTAAATATATACATATGCAAAATATCAACTATAAAATCAAAATAATTGAACTCAATTGGATAATAAGCACCGTCATACCCAACCAAATTTATTTCTCTATGTTATGGAGAAAAAAAAATTCAGCTATATACTTATATTTTTTTAATAGTAAATATTAGTATAATTTTACTAAGAGTAAAAGACTTCAATAGTTCAATGTGGGCAATCAAGCATCATATTATATAATATATGATTTAACCAAACAATTGAGATCAAATAGTTAATGAGTATTAATTAATCACTAATAATTCAAGGAAATCCTAAGAATCTTGGTTTCAAATCTTGGTCACAATAAAATTTGGTGAAAACCGAAATGTTAATAGATAAAAAAATATGCTATATGGTTTAATTAAATAGATATGTAACAATATATAATGAAGCAATGTTACACAAAAACATTTTGATTCAAGGCATAAGGTAGAAACATACCGAAGCAAGAGACGATCTAGGAAGGTTTTGGTATGTGAAGGAGTCCATTTGGTGCTCATGGTTGTAATCCAAGTGATGGTGAACCAAGATTCACACAGAAATGCAACAAAGTAAGGGAAAGTGTGGTTATTATGAGAGGAAATACGGTAACCAAGAAGCAAGAAGAGAAGGAGCAATGTCAAGGAATCCATAATTCTTGAAAATGTGTGCTTTGCCCATATTTTTTCATAGAGAGGGAGGGAACTTTGGTTGGCCATTGAGCAAATCACTTGAGAAAATGACTCAACCTACAAATGGTGGCCCTTTTATTGTAGCCCACTTGTGCTTCATGCTTTGGGGGGACATGTATATTTATTTATTATTATTAATTTTAATGAGAAATAATTATGATTAATAGAATATATAAAATTTTGATATTATATTAGAGATGTAAAATTAGTTGCAAGTTAGTTACAGTCAAATGTTAGTTATAAGTTAGTTACTCTAGTTATGAATTAGTTATTTTAATTGTATGAATAAATTTCATTATATATATTATTGGAATTATCTTTTTCATTTGATCAATACAAAGTATCTCAATTTTTCTATCTCTTATGATATCAAAATTGACATATTCTATTAATATATGAAATACCATACTTTCTTGATAGAAATTATTGATGATAGAAAAGTTGACAAAAATAAATTGAAAACTATGTTAAATAATGAAATGATGATAAAAATAAATCACATCAAATAATATATA
Organism: Cicer arietinum; assembly: GCF_000331145.2. Taxonomy (NCBI): domain Eukaryota; kingdom Viridiplantae; phylum Streptophyta; class Magnoliopsida; order Fabales; family Fabaceae; genus Cicer; species Cicer arietinum. The sequence continues at coordinate 48,621,734 of NC_021160.2, forward strand.
AACCTTAAATAAGCAATAAAAACAAGTAACTAGTATAATTAATTAAGTACCTAGTATAGTTAATTAAGTAACTAATATATTTATCTTGTATAACTATAAGTAACTAATGGTTGGTTTGATCTTATCTAATATCAGAATTCAATGTATATTCGATGCATCCATTGGTTAATAGTTTAGAGTAATTCAATTGATTTCAAGCTACTTGCTTTTTTTTTAATAAGCAACAATTTCAAACTACTAACTATTTGAACGTGTGAAATTTCAAATATAGTGAATCTGACTTCATTATTGTTGATAAGATTGATTTCGGGTGCCAAGATTTAGAATATATATAAGTTTGAAATCACTTGAAAAAATTTAAGAGTAAATTATATGATGAGTAAATTTTATGTGCTCACATCCACAAATCCAAATAAACTGAACTGAAAATTAATCTTATAAAATATTGTGACACCCGTGATCTTATATAGAATATTTTTTTTAAATTTAATTTTCATACACTATTAATACAAAAAATTATAATTAATTATATAAGTAACTTTAATTATAATTATAATAAAAATAAAATATTATCAATAATTTAAAAGTTATAATTGAATAGTCATATAACATCTTTTTACTTTAACTGTGAATATAAATTAGTTTTTATCTGTATATAAAAATGATTGCAAAGAAAATCAGATCTTGCGAACGTGGCGCTGACAATATACTTGGACAAATCATATGCGGCCGAAAGAGTTGTCAATATAATATATTACCAAAATAATACAAGGATATACCAAAAAATAAAAGAAAATATAAATATATGCAAGTTGCAAAATCCTTGCATTTTAGCTAAAGAATCATTTTTAATAGTTTGGTCTAATACAATTCTTGTATTATTATCGGATAAAGTCAAAAGTAAATTTCTTCATTTAGTCACAAAGCCTTTCTTTCTACTTTAAACTCTAAAATATTCCCTCATCTTTGATTTTCTTTTAATAAAAAATCCGATGGACCTCTTAGGTAAAAAAATTAAAAATCCTATGATCCATATTGATGGGTATTATCGTACGAGTATGTGATATAGAATTCTAAAAAAATAAGGTATCCAATACGTCATATTCTTTTTTTAAATTACATTTAATTTAGAAAGTTAAATTTTTTAATTCAAAATTTATAAATTGTGTCTATCTACAAATAAATTTAAATAAATAAATAATATTATATTAATATATAAAAATAACTCAAATAAATAAACAATATTATATTAATATATAAAAAATTATTAAATTTACTAACAATAAAAGAATTAAAAAATAAAGTATCGATATCGAATAAATACTAACATATACATCATCATTTTAGAAGTGTTCATTTTTTATAGTTACCCCGTGTATCATTACTCATTTCCAAGCTTTTAATAATAATACGCCATCCTTTAGCAATTTTTCTTATATTTTCAGTATGAGTCTACTAGCTAATAAATTAAAGTTATTGGATGTTACTGGTATTTTATTTTTTAAATAGTTTATGTTTAGATTTACACATTTAAATATAGAGAAATAAATTATTTTAAATTTAAATATAAATCCTTACCTATCAATGGTCTTATATAAATTGAATTGTATTTACGAGAATATGTTATTGGTTATTTATTCTCTAAGTTGTTAATTTTGAATTTTTAATTAAACACAATATTATTTTGTGCTCACATGCTATGATTCGACAATAAATTAGGACTGATAATTAAGTAATTGAGCTAAAAGTTGTTAATAAATTTCATTTAATTAAGAATTATTTAGAAAAACTCAAATTTGAATTTTGACTATTTTCAATTAGATTTTACTTACTTCCCATTTGAATTTCAGATTATCATAATCTATTATTCTTGAAAATGTGAGGTTAAGACAAAAAAAATATAAGCTGAAGTTGGTAATAAGAATTCTATAGTAAAACAGATTTTTCAAAAATATACAATCTCTAAAATGAATCTTTAACACTTATGTGCCAAAAAGAAATCAGTTAAGGAACATCAGATTGTCCTTAGGGTGTGTTTGGTTTAAGGTATATGTAGAAGATGAAAGATAATATTTTAGATGAAATGTGTTTTATTCATTATTTTAGAAGGGGAGGGAAGGAGAAAACCTCAACATAATTAAAAGAAACTATTTAAAATCTCTCCACTTTCCTTAAACTAAATATAAAATCATTAAAAATCTTTTCTCTCATCCTTTCCCCTCCATTGAACCAAAAGACTCTTAGATCCACTTCTTTTGTCGGGATAAGATTCATTCTTAGAATATCATTATTTAGAGACTAATCACTCGAACTAAATAAAACAATAGTCCACACAAAACTATGACTTAAAAGATTTAAAACTATTGCATTCATATGACCACCTCCGAGAAATATTATTACTTTAGGTTAACTTATAAAAAGTTATTTGATGTAATAATATTTTATTTTCAACCCAATCACACATGTATTTATGTAATTTCACACAAAACACTGAGTGTAATGTGAAAATACTCCAAAATGTAACAATCCTCAACAATTAAAGAGTATATTTGAGATTTTAAATTGATAATTTTCTCAATTAGATGAGTAGTTTGTGGAGTAGGGTGAATAAACAAAGAAAATTAGGTCTATAATACATGTAGAGCAATTAGATTTCTTTGTAATTTCAAAAAAGAGTAGCACCCTTTTACTAGAGAGCGGGAGAAAGACTAACGCCCTTTTAATACAATGTATTAAAAGTTAAGTGAATTTAAATGCTTCTTAAAGGAAAAATATAATCATATGCAAATCACAAACCTACCTTGTTAGCAAGGTAATCAAGTACCAACATAACACAATAGTGTGTTTGTTGACTATGATTCGTAGCAATGTGTTTGTTGACTATGATTTGTATCACCGAGTTAGCAATTATCACAAACAAATCCAACAATAGAAGTCTAGGTCACAAAATATTTTATGATATAGATAAAAGTATATAGAACAAACGCTTAACAAGTAAAAGAAGGGTGAGAAGAGCAATCACGTAGGCATGAAGAACAAGTAAAAGAAGAAGAGTGTCGATAAAGAAAAGAACCCACTGGAGACTCACTGTATAACCAACAATTCACACCGCCACCGCTTCCAAAACCAACCTTGCTAATATCCATGGAAATTATTCGAGAGACAAATAAATAACTTGAAGTGTGATCAAGCCAAATGGATTAATATTAAGAAAACAACTATACTAGGGTGGGGGTGGGGAGGGAGAGCAAAAATTGCAACATGATAAATGGATACAAAAATTGATATATAACTATGTACATTAATCCTCATTAGTAAAATAATAAGAATCTTATTTTCTGGCATGACCTTCTTACTCTAAATAAAACATAAGAACAAAGCGAATATCATTTTCTAGCACAACTGATGAGAGAAAAGACAGAAAAAATAAAATAAGGAAATTGTGTGTATTATTCAAATGACATAGTTGAAGAAAGTGATACATTTGCTGCCCTAGGAGATAAGATTAGAGTTAGCTACCACTTGACATTCTTATTCTTTATTTTAATCATCCTCTAGTTTTGAATGTTAAATTCTAGAAAGATGCATGTATATAAAATTTTATATAAAAATATAAAATAATTTAATATATTATTGAAATACATCAAAATTATTATCTTATATATTTATTCATTATATTAGTCTTCCAAAATTTCAATGATATATTAAATTATTTTAGATTTATATAAAATTATATGATATTAATTTTTGATTCAACAAAAAAATAAAAATATAATTAAAAGAAATGGAGAGAGATTAAAACAAACATAGATCAAGATGATACAAATTATATATTTTATCTATTGATATTTATGGATAGTTGTTTATAATTTATCATACAAAGGTAAAAAGAAAATCATACTATATTGTATTGTAAGTACAATGAACATGCAATCATATTTATAATATTATACTATCATTTAATGAGAACATTTTATTTTGTAAATCTATATTATAGAGTAACAATTTTTTTAAAAATAACTAATAATATTTTATTTTTATAGAATATTAATGTAAAACTAATTTACATTATATCTCTTATAATTATCATATGCAATCATATTTTTTTTATTTGATAGGAAAATTCTTTGCATTTTTTGTCATTATATTTTTTATTTTATTAAAACAAATAAATGGATTTAAAAAAAAAAAACATTTTCACAATTAAAATCCTCCCGTAAAATTTATACAAAAAAAAAAAAAAGAAATTCCTCCCGCAAATAAAAACCAATAAAAGCCCTAAAACAACTTTGTAAAAAAAAAAAAAAACTAAAACCCAGAAACAACAAAACTCAGCAGGCTTTACCCTTATATCAGAAACACAAAATAGAGTCGCACCGAACTCACCTTTGCCGTAAGGTGGCCGGAAAAAGCAGCCGGAATCATCCGTCGAACGCCAGAAACAGGTGGTAAAGTCTTCCAGATTTTCCTTTTTTATTTCCAATTTTTCATTCCCCTTTCATGTAGTGCGCGCGAGGATGCGATTCCAGTGCAATCTGCGGCCGTAATAGCTGCCACTGCTAAAGGCAATCTACACCGCCACTGGTTCACCGTCTGCTAAAGTACCTTAGTTTGCGTCTTCATTGAGTTTTATGCAAAATGGTTCCTGTTGAATCGTTACTAATGGGAGAAAGTTATATATTACGAAATTTGGTGTCAATTTCAAAACATTGCATTCAATTTTTTATAAAAGAAAATATAGGAGAAAAACGGATAAGGATGGTACACTGAGAATGCCTTGGCTGATAGAATTTTACTTATTCTTAGTGGCTGGAATATATGATTGAGGTCCTGTTTGGATAAACATTTTAGTTAAGTGCTTACAGTATAAATTCTTGTCATATAAGTGCTTATGTATAACCTATTTCTATAACAAAAGATAAAGTAAAGTATAACTATTTTCATATAAGCTATAAGTTGTTTTCATAAACTATCTTGGAGAGCTTATGAACTAAAAATAACTTTTTTTCATAATCTCTTTCAAACAATTTCACAAGTGTTTATGCCGGTAAGTATGGTTAAATAAGCTAATCCTAAGAGGCTCTGAATTTTATCCAATATTGTAATTGTTGAAATAATTTATTGTTTTCATTGTAAGGTCTAATTCTGTTATGTTAGGCATCATATGTGAAATATTTTTTATTAGATGCTTGAAGGTTGGATTGGATATTACAATAATTTGATTTTAATCCTTTTTACATTATGCACAATTTTAAATTTTCAGCTTGGTGTAAATAGTATGATGGTCTCTAAACTTCTGTTCTGGTGTTTATTTTATGTGTGTTTAGTGAGAGGCTGTTGTTCTGAAGCGCACCCAATTGACTAAGAAGGATGAGTGAGCTTTTTTTCGATGACATTTTTAAGATTGTGGATGTAGACCCAGATGGAAAAAAGTATGACAAAGGTAAGTGCATCTCTTGTTTATTTTTTTCTTTTGAAGAATAAAGCAAAAAGGTTCAAATTGCATTGAAGTTATGGATGTTTTGGATATGCAAAGTTGTTCTAATGAGTTGATAATGTGATTTAATACTGGGGTGAAGTAGCACCCTTTGTTTTGATTCCTTTGAAGGTTGCCTCAACAGAAATTCTTTGGTTGTTACTTGTTAGGTGCTATGGTTTTATGCTGTTTTTTTGGTTATCTATCTGAATATACAATGGGCTGCAGGTGGATATGTGATATTTTCAGGGTAATTATACGTATGAGAAAATCAGATCATCATATTGAACAAAAGTCAATTAAGCAAATTGAGGAAAAATAAATTTTGCTCTGGCTGTGTCTGGGATTTGGATTGTCTACCTTTGGCTTGTTAAAGGTAGAGTAACTTTGGGCAAATTTTGTGATAAAATAGGAGGGTATGATATTTATGATGGAGAGAGAATCATGAGAGAGAAAACAAAATGTAGAGAGATATAGAGAGAAAGGTAGGGAAAGGTAGAGAAGCCAAATGCGAAGGAGGTAGAGACAGAAAACAAAAGAATAAATAGAATTTCCAAAATAAATTATATTTCACCAAATGACAATGGTCCCATTAATGTTATTACTTATTTGAATAAAGCATTAAAAAAGATTATATTAGAAGAACAATCTCTGTTTTATGCATTTAGATTAAAGATAACTAATCTAAATTTAATATAAAAAATCAATAAATAATTGAACAAGTTGATCTATGCCAAGTAAAAAGTAACAAAGATATTAAAATGCTACTAAGAGGAGCCAAAAATATGGAATACAACTCACTTGGCAGTCACCTGCACCAACACGAGCAAAAATGCAATCACGAACAGATATGCTGGCTTTGTCGCATGGAACAAACGAACCAATTTGTGCCATCAAAATATTCACGCCCACCTACACAGAAACCTTTATGCTAATCAAGTCTCAAACCCCAAATAGCAACGATACCAGTATCTGAATTGTATACGTAAAATAAATATCTATACAAAGAAAGGTGAGGGACCCAAATTTGATGGCCATGCCATGCTTAACATCAGCATAAAAGTAGAAAGATAAGGTCTGAAAATAATTGTAAGACATATGACAGTGATTGATTTTACCAAAACAGTAGTACAGAAGTACCTGCCGGATGAATGTTGATTTCCCGCCCATGTTAGGCCCTGTTATTATTTGAAACCAACTTTTTCCTCTGATCTGATTTGTTACAAAAAGCAAAATATAAACTCATCAGTAACCCCAAAATTTAAATGAAGAAATTTCTATTACCTTCCAAGGACCTCGTGAATACTTACAAGCTTACAATCATTTGGTATAAAATTCACCCAGTCTTGTGCCTCAACACAAGGGTGTCTGCTACCTTCTAAAATAATATCTCCTTTGTCCTATTAAAGTCAAGACGACATTGTTCAATGCCAATTATCAAAGAGTTCCACGACCATGACAGGAGAAAAATAGAAACAAAGGATCAACGCAAGAAGAAAATAATACAGTTATTGTGAGAATAGCAAATAACTATTAATGAAGTACCGATGAGGTGATGTCAGGCCTTGTATACGGAGTAGGAGGAAAGGTAGAGAAGCCAAAGTTAGACAATCCAAATCCCTGTGTCTGTAAAGTGCACTAAAAGATAAAAAAATATTATGAATCTAGGAGAAGTCTGGTATTTAATAATGTAAACATTCGCCGCTTAGGATGCAATTTGGCAGTTGATTATAGAAATCTGCAACTAAATTGCATTTACTTTTAGCAATGTGCTGTACAATATGCAATACTATTCTTCGGACACCATTTTTAAATATTAAATCCCATTGTATTTTGACACTCGTTTGTACTTGCTGCATTTAGGGATGTAGCTTTGCAGTCCTCTCTGTTTGTATGTATGATGTTTACATTCTTGACTATCTTGTAGTTTCTCGGATTGTTGCACGAAGTGAGAAGCTTGACATGTACATGCTTCTAGATGTGAATACAGAGATTTATCCTATGAACAAAAAGGAAAGATTCTTGTTGGCTTTGTCTCCATCGCTTGTTTTAAATACCAAGGTAAATTAAGTACTCATTTAATTTGTGGTTCCTTACTTCCATGCTCCATTATGGCCAATATAAAGTAAGTAATTTATCTACATAATCCTACTCTAGTATATGCTTTATTATCTGGTTGATTGTTTGAGGACCTATGATAAAACTGTTCTTTCGATTTTACATATCATGTCAACTGTGGAGGTTCTTTCTATTGGTGCTAACTTAGAAGTTTATCATTTTTTTTTCTTATTTTCTGATACACCGGTGTCAAAATTTGGAACAACTCTTACCAAACGTATATTTCCTATAATTAGCAGCATGGGCCAGTCAAGGCAAATTCTGAATGAGAAGGCACCGAGTTTAAGAGGTTTAAATGTCTTCCATGCATTTGAAATATAGGAGTCCAGTTTGTAGTTGATCAAGCTGAGAAGATCCAAAAAAATGACTGTTAAATGGTCATATCTAAAAGAACAGTAAACTCCTTGAAAAACAAATAACACCAGTGTGGTCTCTCACATCAATACTCTCTTAGGTTATCTACCTGCAAATACATTTGTTTTGAAGTCAGAACTAATAATTCTAATGCATGTAAAGGATCAAGCAAATTACGCTTAATTATTTGGTACCTTATGTTTATTTTAGGTTTTATTTTGGTCCTGAATGTTTTAATTGTTATACCATGTAAGTTCTTTCCATTAAGTGATGATCAACAAACACCAATTGTGTTTGCTGACATGTCCGTCATATTACTTGTGTGGCATGCAACTTGTGGTGACACGAAGACTTAATTAAGTATTTGGTCCCTTATGTTTATTTTAAGTTTCATTTTAGTTCCCCCATCTTCCCAACTTTATCACTGTTAACTCGCAGCCACAAAAGAGCCACACATGCCTCCGTGTAGCACCAACAAACAACCACTCTTGCCGGAACCCAAATGCACAATTCTCTTCGCTACCAGCCAACTCCTTCAATGGCGACCAAGCCTCGTCGCCTTACGCAATGACCTATCACTGCTGCTAATTGCAGCCCCACAATGTCACTCTGCTACCATCTGCACCAGTGACTGTCGCCCACCCCCCACCCAAAACAAAACAAAACATTTTTTTATATTATTTTATAAGGGGTTAAAATGAAGCCTAAAATACATATAGGAGACCAAAATTCTAATTACGTCTACGTTACCACATGTTGGATGCTACACAAGGGATATGATTGTCACATAGGAATAAACCATTTTTGTTGGTTACTTGACAGAAAGGTCCATCTTGGTGTAAGGTTTGGGACCAAAACGGAACTTTAATTCATAAGAGACCAAAGTGATACCTAAAATAAACATAAGGGACCAAATGCTTAATTAAGCATATAATGTAGATGGTTGACGATTTCTTGGTGTCATAAATTAGTAAAGACAAATTGCAATTACAGTATTGTTACTGAGCTTTTCTGTTAGGAAAATATTTGTTTTTTCTAAAATAGATATCTGTTGAAGCAGTTTAAATGATTTTATTTGTCTCAAGAAGTGGATATTGCCTTTACTCTGAATTGATTTCCCTCCAGGATGGCTCAGTTTCAATCCAAGAAAAGTTTGAATACATCATGTATGGAAGGTTATATGACATTACAGCAGATGGACTTACGCGTTCTCCGCCTGAAGTGTATGTCAATGTTTCCCATGTTATATTGCTGTATTACTCAATTTTATTTTCATCATAATATCACCTAGGAATGTAAGATGTTGTAATATACATGATTCATCAAAAGTTTGCTTTGATTGATCCATATAACCGACCTTAACTATTATTGTATATTGAAATCAATGGGATCCGAGGTGTGTTGCATATGATTGGCAGACTTTTGAGGTGCTAATAAAGTTCGAATTTCAGATACTGTTACTATGTCTATGCATGTCAATCTAGTTTTTGTCACACAAAAATTCAATGGGATAATTTTTTTCCTATCTTAGTGTCTACTTGGAAATGCATAATCCATTGGCCTATTTTTTGTTTTATGAGATTGGCCAGTTCTGACTGAGCTCTTTTATCTTGCTCCAGGGAGGTATATGCATCATTTGGCGGACTTCAGCTGATGCTGAGAGGGGATCCTTCCCACTGTGTCAACTTCGCAGTTGATCAGACGATGTTTTTGCTAATAAGGAAGCTTGAAAGTTGAACTGCTGATGTTACCTGTTGTTGAGAAGATAAACATGCTAGCTGGCACCAAGTTTTAAGTACGCTATGATCCTGTATTGGTAATTTGTTAATGATAATTTGGCGTAGCATACACTAGTATTTTGGGAGATTAGGGTTCTGTTTTGAATGTTTCTACGAAATTAAAGACATTATTATGAAATTAGACTATTTGATTGCTTTGAATCCCTATTAAAAAGGGTGCTAATCTCATGATTTTATTGCTCACATTTTTACATATCAAGATCTTCCTTGATTTATTGTCCCCACTCTCCATTGACGATGGTATTTTTTAAATGAGCACTTAATTGCATTTTTTTATGCTTCACCATTTTCTATCTTTTGCATACTTATCTTTTGAAATAATGATTTCTACCTTACACTCGATTGATTGTGCAAGCACTAACATTGGATGCTAAACTCACAAGCAAAACATAAGATAGTCGAACTTTGATCCCCTTATGTCTCTGAGCAAGATTGGATTTGTACTTGTTTTTGTCTTATTGTTTTAAAAGCACGTCATTTTAAGATTTTTTTTTTTCAAAAACAACTGTCAGTCTTTAAAATATCTAAAATATCATGTTTTATGATATTGAACCTATGTGATTTGGAAAAGACTCAATTTCGAAACTTGATTATCACATTAAAGATATTAATTTGACATAAAACGATTTTCCCCATCTTATTTGAGGTGCCGATCTAAGAACAATTATCTTCATTTGATCCTTGAAGTTAGAACTTCTAAGGATTAAAAATTACTTTAACTTGTTTCTATAAGCAAAATTAGTATAAAGACAAGAAGAGTATCAAAATATTTGTGTACCATTAATATCTAGTCTTCGAACATGAATACTAATTGCTAGTGATATTTTGTTGTGATGGACAAACACACACTGATAATTAAATTAATGTGGTTTAACAATAAACTATCTTAATCACCACATTAAGAAATAATAATGTTTATGTTTGCCACTTTCTTGTTTTTATTTATTTATTTAAAAGACAATTATATCGATTGATATGTACCTAAAAATACATTGAATATCAAGACCAATATCAACTTATAAGGGTAATTCTACTAAAGTGCACAAAAATAAACGCAAGAAGTGCAGACTTGAAAATGGTAGATAAAGGAATCCCATATTTTCCTCTAGCAAACAACCCTTTGAGATATGGCCAATAGCATACTACTAGATACACACTACACATCAACTCACCTAGTCCACATCCATTTCCACTATGAGCTTGTAATTGCAACCCCAAAATCTTAACAAAAAGTGCTGTCAATTGCACCAGCAAAATGGTTGTACCAACCACAAAAACTGGTGAATCATCAAAAGTGAACCTACCAGCATTTGCATCATCTTCAGCAGCACTGGAACTTGTGTTTTTCTTCTGTGTTACTTCAAAGACTGAATCAGATATCCCTAAGATCTTAAGCATAGCACTCAAAAATCCTATAAACCATACACTTGTGGTTCTTATTATGCTCATTCTTTGGTTGTTCCACCAATGTCTTAATGACAACCCTGTTGATAGATACTCTTGTAGAGTATGCAAATTATAGATCACGAATAGAGTAAAAGGAATCCATAGCCCAAGTCCCTGGAATAAGTCAAAGTGAAAGGGAGGGAAACAAGTAGTATATTAAGCTCAAAATTATTGAAATATTATCATTAGTAATATTTACAAGTTTAATGACCATGCATGCACGGTAAAAAAGTTTTACAAATGCATCTAATTAGGTATTTGAAAAAATATTTGGTCAGAGATTCAACTCCTAACCATATGGCCAGGGATTCAATCCACGACCGTGCATATAGAAAAACATATGTTGAGAGAGGTCTGTCTCTTAAATAAATTTCAGTTACTTCGAGTGATAAACATATAATTTCTCAATGCATAGTCGTTAAACTCAACGATTGATTTAATCTTGTCACTTGAAATTGAATGTGAATTACTAACCTTAGGAAAGATATTGGAGTTGGTGATTATGCAATAAGCAACTAAAGCTGCATAGCAAACTTCAAAGACAGAACGCAAACCCCAATTGGTAAGCCAACAATAAGACAATCCAGCCCTGATTTGGATCTTACCAAAGAGGGTGCCCATAACAGGAGAGTGTCTGCCAAAGAAGACAACAGTGAGGCCTGAAGCCCATCTCTTTTGTTGGATCATTGTAGTGAGTAATCCAACCGGAGCGCAGCCTTTAAAGGCGGTTTGAACCGGTGTACAACACTCTGATCTCCAACCTTTTCTATGCATATTCAACCCAGTTGGTACATCCTCTGATATTGATCCATATAACCAGCCCATCTGAAGTTACCAAAATTCTCAAAGCTAATTAACATAATAAACAGTTATTTTAGTCTTTAAATATGTGAACATTTGTTTAGTTTGGTATTTGGATGTGCCTTTTGTTAGTCACTTACCAACAAAAGACTCAAGAAACTTAGTAATTTCAATATATTTAGAGACTATAGTGATACTCACGCATTTATGGACCAAAACCTTTGTTCAGTCTTAAAAATTTATAATTGTTTATGAAGCTTACCTTTTTACCCCAAGAAGTGCCATTATCATATCCACAATCAGATACTTGGATTGCTTCTTCAATAAAGTTGGAAAGACTAATACCATTATTAGTAGAGTAATCACTCCTTTCAAAAGCATGTGTTGCTGATTTGACAAACTCCTTTGAACTTCCGAATTGTTGTATTAATTTCTTTTCTGTTAACTTTCCTACTAAAAGATGCAAAATAATAAGTGAGTTTCTTTTATAGCATTAATCAATGATGCAAAATAATAATATCTTTTTTTTTTCAACATTAAAATTAAAATACAACACATTTTTTCTAAGATAACACTACCTATATGGAGTGAAATAAAATATAATAGTCTCTTTAGATATCGATAGTCAATTTTAAAGAAAGTGAAACTACATAAGTCAATAGATTTTGTATAAAAAATTTTATTGATTATTTTGACGTTATAATAATCAAATACTATTTTGATAATAAGTTGTATCATTCAATGACTTTTATGATAGTAAATTGTATATTTCATAGACTATTTTTATTCTTTAATGAATAATTTGAGTTTTCGACTTAGTCATGGACCAAAATGACGACACCCTACACTTTCAAGGACTAAAATGTAATATACCAATTTATTTGATTTGGTTTAATTTGGACTCAAATAAAAAAAAAAAAAAGTGAAGTCAATTTAATTGATTTCGATTAAATTTTTGTATTTATAGAATCATTAATTTAATTCTTATATCTTTACATGAAACTCATAATATACACAATTGAAATTTAGACTAAAAAATGCATATTATTTTTATTATAAAAAATGTTGGAGACTTGAAGATAGGCATGACCACCCAACGAAGATCCATCGGTGGCAATAAGTGAGGATTTTAGTAACATATGAGAATAATCTATTAATAGTATCCTTATATGTAATAACTCAATCATATTGTAATTTAACTGTTTATTTAGGAGGCTAAATGACACTAAAAGTGAAGATATAGAATGAAGGTTTAGGGTTTAGTACTAAATATATATCATTTGGTTTTTAGTTTTTGTAAATTTGGAATTTTATTTTTAGTCCATGCAAAATTTATTCACATTAGAAATGATGAATATAATATATTAGAAATAATGAATATAATATATAGAATATTTGATTTTAGTCTTTTCAAATTTAGATTGAACTGAATATTTACAAAGATTAAAATGTAAAAAATTATATATTTATAGAGACTAAAAACAAAATATCAAGGATCAAATTAGAAAAATATATATTTATAGAAACTAAAAATAAAATAATTTTTTCTTTCATAGATTTAAACCAAAAAATTATATATTTATAGAGATTAAAAATATATTTAAACTTAAAATAAATAAGTGAAATTTTTGTGAGAGCAAGACCTTTTTTTCCATATTGAACTTCATCAGGATAAAGACCATAAATAGCATTTCTTCTATGGAAGGTGTTTGTTCCTCCATAGTAAGGTCCTTGAAGTCCTGCCATGCCCCTTATTATGTACTGCATTAAGCAAAATAAACCAAAGTTGTTTATAAACATAAAAATGTGTAGCTGATGAGTAAAAGTGAGAGATGGATTTAAAGTTAAGAAATTATGTGAAGTACGAATACAGGCATAAATACTACATTCACACATCAACACTAATAATTATTTAAAAAAATAAATTAATTGAATGTAATTAAAGGATCGGTGTCAGACATTGAACTTGTCGAATATTGAGACACTTTCAACCAGAGGTGTCGATGCTCTACAGAAACGATACCTCAAATGCAGCCACCCATTGATTTCCAAAAGGGTCATCTTTTATTCCATCATAAAATTGTTGGAAACATTGAACAAAAGCAACATCTTTTCCACTCTTAGAATCCATTAAAATGCACATAGCATGTTGAATAATCTTGGGATTGTTCACAACCATGTCACAGTCTACATTCAACATGAAGGGAGCATTTGTCATCAATCCAGAGACTCTTGTCTGCAAAATTCAATTTCAATAAGAAAAATGAAGAATGGATCTCCAAAAAAAAAAAAAAATTAGAATTTTACAGGACTAAATTTTAGTCAACAAAATTACCAACACATTCATAGCTCCTGCTTTGTAGTTGTGTTGATACTTTGGTCTCTTCTCTCTTGATATGTAGATTAAGTGAGGCAATCCATTAGAAAGTTCATCCTTGGTCTCCAATATAACCTGTCAACGCGTAATAATATGTAAATCTTTACGATTTTGTTAGCATTCAAGCGTAGGTGATTAACCGCAAAGTGATTAAAAATAAGTTAATTCAGAAGGATGATACATATACTCAATGACTTAAGATTTTGGAACGCAAGCACCTAAAATGATTGAAAGAATTTGTGATGTGTATATATTAAATTAAATTGTGTACTAGCTTAATTTGTTTAATAAAAACAAGGATATACGAGTATTTTTACTGCTGTATTTATTACCTTAACTATGCTTGGATGATTTATTTTTTCTGTATTTGAGAACACTTCAAATTCTCCCTCAAGTGGGAATGGAATTAAATTTCTGGTCACATCTTCAATATTTCGGCTAAGATTATCATACATATCCTGAAAAAAACACAAAAGACAAACCATTTTGCTGTTCATGCTCAAATCTAGCTAGATTTGGATGACAATACCAAGGATAACATTATTTTACTTACCTTCATTAGGAACCATTCTTGTTTGAATTCTGATGAGTCTTCACTTTCAAAATTGGTAACTTCACAGAAATATCTTAAAGGGGCTCTAACTTGTATATTATACTTTTTACAAAAAGGTACCCAATGCTTAGCAAATTTTGAGCCTTCAACAAGGGCATAAAAGGTAAAAGGTGAACAACCATCATCAGAAACATAACATGCTAGCTTATTAGATGGATAATCAAGTGCCAAAAGAGACAACACAGTGTTCAATGTGATTATGGGAGGTTCAAGTACAGGATCTGCTGTTGTCACAAACAAGTCCACACGTGGAAGCTCTGGTACTCTACAAGCATAAAAATAAAAATCAGCCAAAAAAAAAAAAAATTACCACATCAAAGATTTTTTATGTCACGATGGCCCATAATATAAACGGCAATATCAAGATATTTTATGCCTCTATAACAAAATAATCTGCAATATAAATTTTTTTTATGTCTCAACCGCAATATAATACTAACATCAAGATTTTTGATTTCACTAAGATTTTTTGATGTCTCAACCACAATATCAACTACAACATCAAGATTTTTGATGTTATTGTAACTGCGGCTTTATATAAAAATCTAAAATAGTATTAGAGTTTATTGATAAGACCATCCACCAATTATGCTTGTAACGCAAATGTGCTATTTTTTATATAGTTCCTTATCTCTATTTATTTTCAATGTAGGACATAGATTTTTCAAAAAAAAATTAACATCAATGCTTCCGCAATAAAAACTTTAACACCAAGGTTTTTTATACAACAGCCACCATAATATATAAATTGTGACATAAACATTTTTTTATGCAATATAAAGTGCAACATCATAGTTTTTGATTGTAATTGTTTTGATTACATACCGTTGGAGGAGACGTTGGGGGTATGTTTTGGTTAGCGCAGGACTCCATTTGGTGTTGAGAATAACAATCCAAGTATAAGTGAACCAAGATTCACATGAGAAAGCAAGGAACCATGGAAGTGTGAAGGTGTTTATAGAGAGAAAACGGAAACTAAGAAGAGAAAATAAGAGGAGAAGAATGAAAATGTCTATTGCTCTTTGAAATGTTCTTTTGACCCAAATTTTTTCATAGAGAGGGAGATTTTCTTGGTTGGCCATTCCACATATGATTAGAGATTCAAAATAATTGCAACTTTATTTTATTTTACTAGATTCTTCACACTGCCAATTATTGTGAAGGTGTCAATTATTGTTTTCAGGGAAAATAATTTTTTTTAATCCATCAATTCTATGATATCGTTTGTATTTTAAAATTAGTTTTTTGTTTAGTGGATTCTAGTGAGTAGTGAATCGGCTTCACAATGGAATAAAATATATTAATTAAAATATTAATAACACATTTTTTAATATATATTTTTTAATACATAATTTTTAATTGGTTAAAATTGAGATGAATTTCACTAAATTTATATAAAATCAACATAATTAGATAAGATCTATATAATTTTTAATAAATTGAATAAAGTGGATTGAAAAATATATATAAGAATTATATTTATAATATTTATCTATTAATTAAATAGCGAAATCATAGAATGGTCCTAAACAATACACCACTCAACTTTGTCATTGAAAAAGATGTCCTCAAGTTGGATTTACATACATGTGGTAATCCACGTGATAGATAGTGTGATCACATCATTCCGTCATGATTCAAATGGAAAAAAATTTGATTAAAATTTGGCAGAAAGGCTAACGTGATTTAACTTTTTAAGGGAATTAAAGCTGCACTATTTTTTTTATTTTTATTTTTATGGATTAACATGGATTACATGTTTGTTTTTTGTCAAACTAGAATGAGACTACACTCATTCTTAAAATCATTTGAAATTTTAATGAATATTGACTTAATTTAAAAGTAAAATTTCATGATATTTATTATATTTATATTGAGACAATAATATGATTAATGTCTCTTCAATGAAAATAAAACAAAAATAAAAATGTATAGGAGTTTGAGATTACATTATTTTAAACTTCAATTTTAAGAAAATCGTATTTATTGCTATGAATAGGTGGTATAAAAAAATTATAATTAGAATATTACTTGTATTTTGTGCGGGTTTAGTTTTAATTTTTTTAAGATAATATATATAATTTATTAATATATTAATTTTGTAAATAGTTAAAGTTATAAGAAGAATAAATGAAATAGAAGAAATTGTAGACTTTTTAATTAAATAAGTACTTTTACTCCTTAAACGATATATGATAAATGATGTGTTGCAAAAGTTTAATTATAAAAGATTAACAATTTTTAGGGATAAAAAATTATTATTAATACTTATTAATTAAAGAAAAAGAGGAAAAATAAAATATAAATAAAATTAAATGGAGAAAAAAAATAACTTAAGCATAAGTTTTGACCTAGTTGATGAAGTTATTAAAAATGTTATACAATTAATCTAATATTTTCGATTGATATTTGTGGATGATAATTGAGAAATCATATTAGATTATAACTAAAAATATATATATATAAAATAATATTTCATAAGAACATAAATGATATATCACATAAGTGTGTCATATATCATTCAATAAAATTTTATTTTAATATAGTTATATATAAATTTATTATCACCAATGAATAAATAAATAAAAGTATAATTATTTGCCTCTTTGTTTCAATTTCCTTTTCTTGTCCTGTGCGTAATATTTTCCACAAGTCCTTCCAAAGTTTGTGACTAGTCGGCTGTCTGGAGTTTATAAGATGAGACAACTTCTCTGAATTGTCAACCAAGTTGGCTTCAGTAGATTCTCAATGATTTGTACAATTACCAATCATAATATAATCTCTACAAAAAAGAAAGAAGTATAATTATTAAAGAAAATCTGATACATTTACATATCTACATGATACATTCAACCGACTTAATTTAAATGTACATGTATTGTTATAGCACATCATTTAACTATTGTTGTAATTCATTGGAAAAGAGAATCTTTATTTTAATAATGTTCCTACATTTTGTGTAGCTCTATTTTCTATATTATTATTTATATGCAAGGTTTATGGGTTCGGTACTTTTTTGAAGAAACTAATGGATTGTGTTTTTTTTGTTGTTGAAGAAACTGATACACGAGAGATGCATAGAAGTACCATAAGAGGAAAAATGTAGAAGAACTGTGTCGAGAAAAAAAAAGAAGAAGAAACATTACAACACATGTGATGAAATAAAGAAATAAGTAATTATAAAATTAAGGGTCTCAATTCCATTGAATACCTCCTAAATTGAGAGGAAATGAAAAATAGAGAAAATGTGTGTAGTATAGGATGGAATGGATTCCACCAAGTTGTATGCTATTTCATTCATATATTACAATCCAAACAATGAAATTTATACCGTTCCTTTTAACTCTATTCGATTAATCCAAACAATAAATAAAAAATCTCAACAGAACATCTTAATTTAAAAGTTTAAGTCATTGAGTATTTGAGTCACCTAGATTTGATCCATATTAGGATCCCACTTTCACTCCTCTACCAGATTTTGTACAAAATATTGAGAGAGCGATAAATATTAACTAAAATATATATTATAATTGAAATTCATAAAACTGATATAGTTTTAGGATTTATCATAATATTAATACAAATTAAAAATATAATTTGTGAAAAGAAACATTTACATCGAATTAAAGTTGTGTCATTCGTTCTCTTAAAATCTTAAAATAATTGATAATTGAATTAGAACTAAAACTTTCAACAATTTCTTTTTTAATATAATGCATCATATCGTCAGCAAGAAATTCACCATCCATCTCGTTATGCAATCTTGTTTCATAATCTCATTGCTGAAAATGATCTTTTTGTAGAAGCTGTATAAATCGTTCAGATAAGGCGAATTAGCCAATCAAATAATATCTATATGTCTTTCTTATTTTTTTTAGAGCTTCACACAATATAAAGTTTGTTACTTGATATTAGGTAGTTTATCTAATATCGAGCTCGTTGTATTAACTTTTATTATATTTTATCAGTATAAACTCTAATAAATGTCTACTTCATTTCTCATTTATCTTTTCAATCGCATAATTTCTAATATGATATAAACAACTTGGTTGTGATTTAAGAACCATTAAATAATTTCATTTATATTTTGGTATAGATAAGAAGAAAATTATTGCTCACAAAAACCATTGAGTTGTTTTTTACTCTATTTATAGAGAAAAATTACTTAAGTAGTAAATAAAAAGAGTAAGAACCTGGATAATATAATAAACATATTGAGATAAAGACGAAGACATTGAGAGCTGATTACATCGACTAAGAGGGAGAATCCATATCACTATTATTTTAATAATATATCATTATTATTTATAAAAAAATTTAAAAAATATATGAAAAATGTCGTGACCCGCTCTTGAGAAGATCCTCCATCAAGCCAAATCATGGTTCTGATACCACTTGTATTGACGAGTCCGATAGCATCAAGAGAACAACAATGAGCTAAACATCAAATATCTCTAAGAGACTTTGACATTAAATCTCAACCAAAAATCTTAAGATATTAAGTATATGAGTAATCTCTTTTATATATTAAACATTTTTTCAATTCTAGGTCAATCTAAGACTAATCACTTATATTTTCAAAACAAATTATATTTAAAAAAAATGATAAACGAAAGAAATAGAATAATAATTTATTAAATTATTTTTATTAATCGATATATATTCTTTATCGTAAATATAAAGTAAAAAATAATAACTTAAAAGAGATACTCATAATATCAATTAAATAAAAAAAATCAATAAAAATTGTATTATAAACTAAATTGACACTCTTTTTAGATATTTTTTGTGTGCAAATGCAGTCTTTATTATGGAATTGTGATAGTCATGCGCATGTTCAATTTATTTGAACTTGTGTGTGTTTGACCAACAAAATAATACATTAAATGTTTGAATTGGCACCGTTCATCAATTTTAATGGGGACATTATAATGACAATTTTACAATCATCTTAAAAGAATTGAAATTCATCGACTTAAGGTTAAAATGTGAAATTCTTATAAGTGACCTAATTGATACCTCGTGTACAAATTACATAAATCATCCTTATAAAGTTTCAAATGCTGTAATTTTAAATAAAAGTGAGTTAAAGGAATGGATATAGCGGTGAGATTATGTCATATCAGATTTTTTTCTTAAACAGATAAGACCAAAGGCCACATAATAAGTCTTTTAGGTTCATTTAAATAAATAATAATAATATTCTTTTACTACATTAATTATTATATTAAATTTTAATCTTTTTGTTATATATTCAACTTTTAGTAATTTATGCATATTAACCTTAGTTAGTTTCTAACATATTTTAATGTATTATTATAAAATATAATTTAAGTATAATGTATATAAAGTAATATTTTTCAAAATGTGATGTTAAATATCAAAATAAAATTTAATTTCATAAACATATTAATTCGTTAATCTATTTATAGATATGTTTGATTACTTATTCAAAAATATTAAAATGAACTAAGCTTTTAATAGGCTAACAGGTCAGACTTTTATTAAGATCAGACTCAGGCCTAAGTAAGCCAATGACATACCACACTTAGACCTTGGATTTTTGACAGTCAGACCTAGCAAAGTCTAATTCGGCCCAACCTATTCCCACCCCTAAATGGATAGAGAGGAAATGTGGAAAAATATATTTAACAAAATTGTTTATATTTTAGAACAATTGAGTATTTTATAAAAACTTCTTGAAACATTAAAAAAAAAAAACTTCTTAAATTGCTGTCATAAAAAATTAAAACTTCTTAAATCATAAAAAAAAAAAAAAAGACATATTTGATCACATAAATATTCAAAATATACGAGGATTCAAATATTACTTTTTTGATAACCATCAACTTAGAGATTATTTTTTATACATAAATATGTTTTTTTTCTTAACCTAAATATATGTCATTGTTGTCTACGGGTAATTAAAGACTTGTAAAAAAAAAAGACTAATTTCACACTTCTTTCTGTATATTTTTTCCATATACATAAGTCTATGATTGAACCTCAAACTAGAATCTATACTAGTCATATATAATTTCATATAACACGATGAAATTTATGTTAATTCTAGTGTATTTAAGGCTTATCTAAGCTTTGTTTCCAAAATCGTGTATATTTTGAGAATATTTTTCACCAAGGCAATACTTGTATACTTTATTTTCTATTTTATTAGTACGAATTTGTTAACCACGTGTTAAAGAATATGGTTATCCACCGTATCAAATCTTGTTGGATGATTCATAATTTTGTTAACTCAATCCTAGGTTGTTTTCATTTCATGGTTTGGAAACCTATTGAGTGAGAATTGGAATTTGTTAAGAGATCTTGTTTACACCTATTATGTATGATTTTATTTTATAAATAAAAAACAATAATTAATTATGGACGTGCAAACTACGATCCTTTCATCAGTCCTATCTTACAGCAAGCCAAACTTCTCTTTATTTATACCATTTCAATTTATACTCTCCAAAAAATGAATGTATTACAACAAGGTTTATTTAAAAAGAAACAAAAGTTATCATGCTTAATAAAATATATCATATCAAAATATAAACAAATATAGTCGAATATATGTGGTTTAAATTTTGAATTTATATTTATTATATTTTGATTGATTTATATTTATAGATAATTCTTCTATATGGAATACTTACCTTACATAACAAGAACGTGAACAAATTTGTAAGTGGTATTCACTAATTAATTTTTACATAATTTAGAAATGAATTTCATATATATACACAATCTATATAAATAGTTATTAATAACATTTAATTTTATAATTTCTCTTCTAAAATCACATGTATGATTCTTCATGAAGATTTGCCCATCATATGCATTGTTTTTACATTGTACATAAAAATTAACATCTTTATTTATTGGTGAATAAAATACAACAATTATCAAGGGTAACCTTACAAAAGAAAAATGTAATATTAAAATATTCAAGTAAAAACATAAAAGAAAGTTTTCTTTTAGTAGTTTGGTATTCTTGTCACAAGTGTTGGACTCTTGGTTCTCCTCTTTTATTGCCGAGTCCAATTGCAACATTGACCATCTCTCTCTCTCTCTCTCTCTCTCTCTCTCTCTCTCTCTCTCTCTCTCTCTCTCTCTCTCTCTCTCTCTCTCTCTCTCTCTCTCTCTCTCTCTCTCTCTCTCTCTCTCTCTCTCTCTCTCTCTCTCTCTCTCTCTCTCTCTCTCTCTCTCTCTCTCTCTCTCTCTCTCTCTCTCTCTCAAGTCTATATCTCTTTCACACTCTCTCATTTATGGCCAGAGGGGTTGGACTCTCCATTGATTCAGATCCAATTTTGAGCATCTTCCATCATCTTAAGCCAATACTTCTCCACAACTCTTTTACTCAACACAACAACAACTTAGTATCACAAAATGGATAACAACAAGAACACAAAAACCCCA
>NC_021160.2:48644149-48662717 GCF_000331145.2 Cicer arietinum
GATCATGACAACAGACCCATCATCAATGAACTAGACTTTTTTCCTCACAACAACAATAACCATCACTCTGCCTCTACCTCTGCACCTCCCTCATTTAATAACATTCGCCATTACACCAATCCTCCTCTCTTGGGATTAAGAGTAAACGTGAGTTACACCCTTCATTTATTCTATTCTATTATTACCTCCTTATTGCCTACATAATTGTTCTAAATTGAGGTTGCGGTTATGATACTATTGTAGAGACATGTTAACTTTTTTATTGTGACCTTAATTACAATTACATATAACAATTTAGATCTATTCATTTAATTTATCATGCTTCAATATTTCATAGATATCAAATTTGTTAATACATCAATCCCAATTCGAAACAAAATAGATATAAAAAATTCGGACATGATTGGACCACATAATGTTGGAATTCAATCAATTATGCTTACATCTTCGACTCCGAACAGCTCTAATGGATTTCAATTATGCTTCAAGTTTAAGATCACTAATTACACCTTATTATATTTAAACAAATACCCTCATTGTTGTTTTTTTTTTGGTACAACCCTCATTGCTAAATTTAATAATACAATTATATACTGATTTCATATTTTCAGTCTCTAAATTTTCGTTACAAATTTAATTTTTTTCTAATAGTGATATTTGTGTGCATAAATATGATATTGGTGTGGTGCTTACAAATATTTGATGTTTCAATAGACTGGTTTAAATCTTCTTACCACCAATACAAGCAATCATGATCAATTCATGGTGGATGATGACATATCAACTGATTCAAAAGACGAAAGAGTTAAGCTTGAGGTACGGAAAAATTAATAAAATGTAACATCAAAATTCAATAATTGGATGAAATTTTTATTATATTATACAATTGAGTGTGGTTTGCACAATCTAACTATTATTCAGTTTGGTGTTCTTCAAGCTGAGCTAGAAAAATTGAAAGAGGAAAATTACAAACTTAGGAACATGCTTGATGAGGTTAAGAGGAATTACGACACACTTCAAATGCATTTTGCGAGTTTGATGCAAGTGAGGAAAGTTGAGGATTGTAATCAAGAGCAAGATCAAGTGTTTGAAAAGAAACAAAATGAGAATGTTGAAGTGTTGGTTCCAAGACAGTTTATGGATCTTGAATTGGCTACTACTAATTGTGATGATGAAACTTCACTTTCTCCCTGTGTTGGAAGAAGTCAAATTGAGTCAAAGTCAATTGCAAACAACATTGAGGAAGGTTCCAAAGAATTTGATCATGACAAGAATGAATCTCATAGTGGAATTGAAAGAATGGATAGTCCTCCAAAAGAACAAGTTTTAGCTGCTATTAATAACAATAATGTTCCAAGGTTTAGTCCTACAACAAATGTTGAACAAGCTGAGGCTACCATGAGGAAAACTCGAGTTTCTGTTAGAACTCGATCCGAGGCTGCTCAGGTAATTCAAATTTTTAGAAAAAACTAAGTCCTATGTTAAAAAGAGATAAATTTTAAAAAAAAGTTTATAAAGAGTGACACTGATATAAAATCTAATTCTTATGTTTTTAGATTAGTGACGGGTGTCAATGGAGAAAGTATGGACAAAAATTGGCCAAAGGAAACCCGTGTCCTCGAGCTTATTATCGATGCACTATGGCTATCGGTTGTCCAGTAAGAAAACAGGTTTGTCATGGATGTTCATTCTTCTCAAGCTTAATTTGCTATTTTAACTTCTTAAATCTATAAAATTCAACTCTTCTACTAACCTTATGTGCATGCTCACTTAAATTAGTTGCACACTAAGTTGCATAGCTCATGTTCTTCTTCTAAAAAATGTTGAGTTTAGAGGCTCATGTTTCATTCTTTTAACATTTCTAACTAGTTGAGGTAGGTTGAAAATCAAACTTTTAAATGACGGTAATTTTCATAATCGTGTCATGAGTTCAATAGTTATAGTTAGCATAATCGCAGTTGATGTTAGATTAGAGACGACAACACAACATACACTCGCGAGTACCTATCTGAACTCGTCTTAATTTAGATAGGAAAATCCGCTTTTATTTTTATAAGCAAATTTTATTAAATGAAGTACAAGGAGTACCCCAAACCTATACAACAAACCGAGAGGTTTGACCCAACATTATAACAGAAAGCAACTACTCACCCTCTGTGAAGTTTTGTAATCTCCCACCAAATCATAAACCTATATTGATTTAGTACGATGTGAATTTTCTCTGAAATTAAAACACAGAAGACGAGATCGGATTTTGGGGTGTGGATATCCACCCCTCACCCATTAATCCACATTGCTAATAAAATTAGTCATTTTAAAATTTTATATATAGATATATGTTTAATATTTTTTTAAACTATTATAAATTATAATCTTCTCTCTATAGAAAATATGACATGATTTTAATATGTTCAATATGATATGATTTTAATCTTCTCTCTATAAATTTTATACATAGGTATATGTTCAATATGATTTTAATTTTATTATTTTATAATAATAATAATTTTATTATATTAATTATAATAAAAATAACTTTTAAATTTATTATTTTATATATATAAATGGGTTGCATATACGGGGAGGGGAAATCCAAATCCATCGAGGGTGGGGCTAGAGACTTAAATTTTACACCTGGTAAAAAAATTAGATCGGGTGAGAGTTTTTTTCGACTAGTCATGTGCATGGGTGGAGTAGGAAAAACATTCCCAGACCCGCCCCGTTGCCATATCTATACCTGAGATGGTCTCAATTACAATAGCACTGCAGACATACAAACATAAAAAAGTTATGATATTGCCCTCCTAATCTAGGTCACAGTTGTGAACCTTTTTTAAAACCCTTATGCTTAATTGCAGTTTTGGACCCCCTCTATTTTAGCTGAATCGCGAAAATAGTCTTTCATTTTATTTCTCCTCAGTTTTGGTCCCCTAAACAGAATTTTGGTCCAAAACATGATGACATTTCATTTTTTTAAGTCGCACCACACCATTTATGATCATAGATTTCATGTACAATTGTTGCACCACGAGATCTTAAGGCATTGTGTGACTTAAATAAACGCAAAAAAAAAATGAAATTTCATCAAGTTTTGGATCAAAATTTTGTTTGGGGGACCAAAACTGGAGAAAAACAAAATAGAGGAACTACTTTTGCGATTCAGCTAAAATAGGGGATCAAAACTGCAATTAAGTCAAACCCTTAATATTAAACAAAATTGTTTACAATAATTGCACAGGTACAAAGGTGTGCTGAAGACAGAACAATACTAGTGACAACATATGAAGGAAACCACACTCACCCTTTACCACCAGCAGCAATGGCAATGTCAAATACAACATCAGCAGCAGCAACAATGTTACTTTCAGGATCAATGTCAAGTGCTGAAGGCCTAATGAATGCAAATTTCCTAGCAAGGACAATGCTTCCTTGTTCTTCAAGCATGGCAACAATTTCAGCATCAGCTCCATTTCCAACTGTTACATTGGACTTAACTCAACCACCAAATCCCTCAAACCAGTTCCAATTTCCTTTCCTTCAAAATTTTCCAAATTCAACAACTTCATTACTGCCTCAGATAACAGCTGATCCTAACTTCACTGCAGCTTTGGCAGCTGCTATTACTTCCATTATTGGAGCTTCACTGCCAAACATTAATAATAATAATGTTAGCATAACTGCCAATAATAACAGTAATGAAAATGCTACATCAAGTAACAATAGCAATGGAAACAATAACATGAACAATCCAAATTCCTCAGGGAAAACTAGCTAGCTCATAGTTAGATATTATTCTTTCATTTTTTTTCTTTGTTAAATATGTTTTTAGTTCCTATATTTACATATGTTTTAAATTTAGTCCTTATAAAACTTTTGTCCATTACTAGTCTCTCATTATATAAAAATGGAGTTTTTTTATATATATGGACTAAAAATTGATAAATTTTTTATAGGGACTAAAAATTAATAAAAATTTTATATAAACTAAAATAAAATAAAATAAATATTTTATAGGGACTGAAAAATATATTTAATATTTTTTAATTATTTTTTCATTCTGGTTGG
This sequence comes from Cicer arietinum, assembly GCF_000331145.2. Taxonomy (NCBI): domain Eukaryota; kingdom Viridiplantae; phylum Streptophyta; class Magnoliopsida; order Fabales; family Fabaceae; genus Cicer; species Cicer arietinum. The sequence continues at coordinate 48,648,215 of NC_021160.2, forward strand.
ACTCGAAAAATAACTTGAGGTGAAATTTTCCTCATTTGTTCAACTCATGAAATTTTGTTATAGAGCTATAGTTAATTTTTTTTTCTTAACTATTTGGCTCAGTTTCCCATGTTTTTTTTTTGTATGGATATGGAAATGAATGAAAGGTTGTATTATCTTGTCTTTATTGATATTATTATTATTGATGTCTTTGAATTTTCTTTTTAAATGGTTATTATTGAAGCAGAAGCTAAATCCTGTCGAGAAAATAACAATAACAAGAAGATAAAAGTTGGGGGCAAGAATAAAGGAGTCAAGAAAACCGTCTGAGAGTGGTTAAAAGAGGATGTCATTCTTGGAACATGTAAACAAGAGATTGAGATAAATTTTTTGAGAAAAAGCATCTTCAAATTTTCTTTTGCCTTTTATAATCCTCTTCACATGTTAACAAATAGTTTACTTAATTAGTGATTGTTTTAATAAACAATTTTTTATAACGAATTATGTTTCAAGATTGATACCAAATAAAAAATTTAAAACAAGAAATATGGATAAGAAATTTGTAGAAATTAAAGAGATTAAGGGAGAAGAAAACACTATATATAAACTATTTTCTTTTAGTTACATGTCCTCTTTTGTGACTTACATCTATTTTCTATGAAAATTCAGGAGATACCTAAGAAAACTCAAACACACTCCGTAAGATACCTAAGAAAAAGCTACATGACTATACTCTCAAATACTCATAAAGAAAAGGTCTCTCATTTTACTTTCTCACACAATCACAAATAGTAAGGAAATAAAAAAATAATTGTGATCTTGATAACGATACTTCTGAAAGAGAACGAGAAAAATTTTCATGAGTATTATTTATAATATATGAGATATAACTGAAATGAATGTTTAAAATTTTTTTAATTCATGTTTAAGTGTGAATCGATTCATGCAGTTGTTAACAAATTTGAAAACAAATTTCGCGATAATGAATTGATTCATGTTCTTTAAAATACAACATGAATTATTTAATTCATCAATGACTCAATTAATGAACTTCCCAACTAGCATGAATTGATTCTATTCAACAATTGAAATGATTAGTGTGTTATATACTAAAATGTGTTTAAACAATTTTCAAATCATGTTTAGAGTTTCTAAATTAAATCATAATTTTTTTTTATCGTTTATTACTTCATAGTTGTAAAAAGTTTTAAAATTAGGAAAACCCAATATTTAAGCCCACCTTGCACCACGGGTATCCATTTAAGCCCACCTTGATTTTGACGAAAACCCAATATTTTCACAACGCAAGAGGTGTATTTGAGTTTTGAGAATTGTACCGTGCACCCCTCCATTTTTACCTCTCACCCCCTCATTTTTTTCTAATAACTATTTTTCCCTTTTTATTTTATCACTCTCTTTTCTCACCCCCACTTTCGAAACTTACAAAAAATTTCTTAATATCCGAAAGTTTTAAACTTTCGAAATAATTAAAAGTAAGTTTTATTATTTATTCGGAACTTTTGTTAAATTAGAAACTTTCGAAATATAATTTTACAGAAATAATTACCAATTTCGAAACTTTTGATGAATATGAAAGTTTCGAAAGTTTAGAAGAATTTGAAACTTCCGAAACACATATCATTCGGAACTTTCTTTGAAACTTCTGAAATTAGATATCAAATTTAATACTATTAATTTATTACTATAAATATATTACTATTTATTACTATAAATTTATTATTATAAATTTATTACTATTTATTAGTATTAATTCATTACTATTTATTACTAATAAAAATGCATTTCGGAACTTTCAATGAATAGCAAAAAGTTTCGAAAGTTTAGAAGAATTTGAAACTTCCGAAACACATATCATTCGGAACTTTCTTTGAAACTTCTGAAATTAGATATCAAATTTAATACTATTAATTTATTACTATAAATATATTACTATTTATTACTATAAATTTATTACTATATATTACTATTTATTACTATAAATGTTTATTACTATAAACATTTGAAGTAAGTCAATTTCGAAAGTTTCAAAAAATTCCAAACTTTCGAAATTTTCAATTCATTTTTAGAAAATCTGAAAAGAAACTTCTGAAATTAGATATCAAATTTAATACTATTAATTTATTACTATAAATATATTACTATTTATTACTATAAATTTATTATTATAAATTTATTACTATTTATTAGTATTAATTCATTACTATTTATTACTAATAAAAATGCATTTCAGAACTTTCCATGAATAGCAAAGTTTCGAAACTGAAAAATTTTACATTTTTGAATTTTATATTTCGAAACTTTCAGATTGTCAGAAAGTTTCGAAGATTTCTGCATTTCGAAAGTTTCATGTTCATGGAAACTTTCGAAACTTTCAAAATTTTGGAAAAAAAATGAACTTCGAAAGTTTCATGTTCATGCAAACTTTCGAAATTTAAAAAGTTAATATTTCAAAAATTTCAAAGTTTCGAAATTTATCTTAGTTTTGGATTTCGAAAGTTTCAAAGGTTCGAATATTTGCAAATGTAATTCGGACAATTCAAACTTTCAAATAAAATGGATGAAAAAAAAAAAAGAAGATAATCTTTTTGGGGGTTTTTACTAATAATATTAGGGACAATTTTTGGGGACCAGGGCCCAATTTTTAGGGGCACCAATTTTTTTTACTAATAATTTATATATATATATAACAGACTTGTTTACCAATTTACTCCCTACCTAAATTATACCAAGCAAATATATAAAATTTTATTTACCCAAAATTTTGACATTCTAATAAAAACTCTTAAGCAAAACAAAAGCACCAATTTGACATCATTCATAGTTAAAAGATAAATTTATTATTTTTAATACAAAATTTATCTGAATAGACACAATAAAACTTTGAGTCTGCAGTATAAAACATATAATCAAAATTTTAAATCTTGTATTTTATATTGAAAGATTTAGGTCATTTTATATGAAAACTTGAAATTATGTTACAATATAAGATTCAAGCAATATAGAACATGTGATTAAAATTTTAAATTTTGTGATTTGTATTGAATAACTTAGGTCAATTTCTATAAAAATTTGACAATATATTGCAAAAATCTTGAAATTTATTTAAAACATGATAATTCTTCTTATCTTGATAGTGAAATTCTATTTTAACAATTGAATCAAAATCAAATTTTGCGATATTAAATTTTTATTTGTTTTTATGTTGAAGATTGCCGATAAGAAACAGCCCGAGACTAATATATATAAACAAGAACTCAATATATTGTTCAATGTTTTAATTTTTGTGATAAAAAAAAAAGATCGAACACCCACACCGAAAAACAGAACAAGAAAATCTATTAGAATTCAGGAGTACATACTTAAAAAAAATTAAAATAATTAAATGATATTTATTTTTATAAATTTGTGTCCAATCCAAATATTTTTCAGAAAAGTATAACAATATGCATAACTCATCGCGAATGGAAAAGAAATTAAAGAACACAATAATCAATAATCAATAATCAATAATCAATAATCAATGTTATAAAGAACAAAATTGTTTCTTATGAAACATTAAACTAATTTAGAGGATCGTGTTACCATAGATAGATGTTACGGTATGTATTTCCTCAACTCAACCACACAAAACGCGCGGGTTGTGTCACACTCATTCATAGCAAACTAACAGGTTCGCCGCATTTGATGTCACACCCATTCAATACATTTAATTAAATTCTCTTATCTTCACTCAAAAATATAAATATAAACCTCAATTTTGTGGAACCGTGTCTTGATGTCTCTACTAGTATCTAGTAACATCTAATATAATAAATAATAATAATATTTACACAAATCGAGGCCTAAAGATAAATAATTGAATAATTTAACTTGAGGAGGAATCATGCTCGTTGTATGATTTCAGAAAAACTGCCGAACTTTTGGAAAAGTTAAGAGAAAGAATATCAGATAGTTTGCCAAGCTGATTCAACGTGGGTAACAACATTTCTCTAAGTTGATCATTTTTCTCATAGTTACATCTTAAATTTTCAAAATTGCTTTATTTCAATTTATTTATTGGCCAATAAAATACTTGTGCATTGTGTGTATCCACACAAATATTTGAGCATATTTTATAAAATTAATTGTTAACTTTATATATAAATCTTAGTTATGAAATATTTTTATTTCACCCAAAAAATTAAAAGAAAATTGACTAATTTTTGTTATGATTTTATTGTATTTTTAAATTGGTAACCTAAATATTACTAAGTGTATATATATAATGATAATATATTTATATATGAGTGTAAAGTGAGGTGGATACAAAAATATTTACTATTTCTATAGATAATTATCCGTGTGTATACTCATATCTATAATACGTTTTTTTCATATCTAGAATACGTGTTTTTGATAAGTAGAATTGAGTGATTAATTGTGAATTATTGCATTACTAATGCAGCTGATGGCTATGCCTTGTATAGGCCTACAAAACTGAGCTAACATACTAACAAGCTTATACAAAACTTATACTTAGATGCTAACTGAATTAATTAACTTTTACAATAAACTAATAATTATACGAGTCCTAACAGTTTTGACCTTTTCCATTGTAAATATATTTTACGGGCACTCAATAAATATGAGTCTAATTGACATATCCAATGGGCTAGCTTCTTTGGGCTCAAATCCAACTTCTGATCCAATTCCTTTCCAATGCTATCCTTGGACCCACGTTTCCTATTAGTGACATTCAAACCAAGGTTTTCCATTTTTTTATTTAAATTTTTACTATACTAAAAAACATTAATTTTTTTCTCACTATTTATGTTACTTGGACAACCGCCTTGTTGGTCAAGCTTCATTTTCTGTTGAAAAGGGAAGAACAGAAAGCAATGAAAGCATGGTGATTATTTGTACTCTTTTTAATAATTCCCCTTTTACTTTGTGTGCGTGTGTGAGAAAGAGAATGGCATGATTACCACTTTGAAATAATTTAAGGCCCCTCTCGACCAAGCCATTGAAGAAGGGACAAAACGATGAACATATTTTATTTTTTGCTTTTATTATATAGTTTTGGATCTTGTTCAATAGCCGCACTTCACTTGGTGGCACCACACACCATACCATAACGGAACGTCAAAGCAAACATGAAACGTCATTCTATTCTTCTATTACACATTTGTATTTGTCGGCTCCTCAACTCATCATTGGAGGAAGACCAAAGTATCATACTTCATTTGTGCCTTTTTAAATAAATAAAAAAATTTCACAAATGTACCAACAATGTTCAAACTGCAAATCAAAACAGTTGGCATTATCTATCTTTTTTATTCTGCACATTTAACTTATTTCAAAAGGGATTAATATTCCCTATCTCTACTTTATTACAAGACTCATTTTAAGATTTTATCTATTATTATAATTTCTTTTTTTGAAAAATTTTATATGTATTCATAATTTCATTGAAAATAACATATTTTTGAGGAATTTATTATACTTTTCTTAAATTACGGAGATTTTATAAATGAATCTTAATTATAATAAAAGATTGAATTTGAGGATTACAATTCAGTTGTATATTGAGTTTGTTGTGCTTATGATTGCTTTTGAAATAGCCTACAAAATAGGTGATATTTTGTATGGATTGAATCTGATTCTCAATTAGCAAATATGATTTTTAGGAATCATGATCTTGTTAGTTGGTCTATCAGAAATAACTGGTTTAATAGCATTGATATAATTAAAATAATGAGATTTATTATCTCTTATATTTTTAGATAAAAATAATCAATATACTAACATGATTGTTAATTTGATGCTTCACATTGCTAATAATTATTGGTGTCATATTTTTCCTCTTAATATTTCGTATGTTTTCCATAGAAACATGATTGATCTTTTGGAATATAAATTTTGTGGATTTATTTAAATGGTTAGTGTACCTTTTCCCCCCTATTTATTATGGTTTTTTCACTCTAAGTTTTTTTTATAAGCTTTTTAATGAGGTGGTAGTTTATATCCCTTAAAATTGTTTTTTTGGATTTTGATATAATTTTCAAGTATCTTTATATTTTTATTTATTTTTTAATTTTTAAAAAGATTTTAGAGTGAGCAATTTACTTAGTGTGTCAATATAGTTGGAATGTCAAACTAATTATATGATGTATTTGCACACTATTTTTTTTTCGCTTAAAAAAAAAATATATTGATCACTTCGTTCTATAGTGAATGTCACATTTCTAAAAAAAATTATCACCTAATAAATATTATTTTCAATTTATTTTTGTACGAAATGTCATATTAAATTTATTATGTACTATTTATTATTTTTTTCAATTGTGTATCTTATAATTAAAATTATATGCATCATTTCCATGTCATTATATATTTCACTTTACAAATACAAATCTTATATGTTATATTTATTTCATTAATTTTTTTTTTAATATGTGTGAAATGAACAATTATAAACTCATTGTAGGATATAGAAAGTAATTTATGTCTCGTAAATACTACTTAGATGATAATTACAAAGACATTTAACACATAAACCACAAATTCGAATTTGGGATACTCATTTTATTGCGTTAATTTTGCCATTAGACTCTTTAGCTATATTGTGCAACCGTTTTAAAAACCATTATATCTAGAAGGAGAAATTTTGAGTCTATTTGTTTTAGATTTTTAATAAGTGATTTTAACTTTATATCAAAAAATAATTTTTATGAAAATTTATTTAAAAATAGTAGGAGTTATTTCGGATTTAGTGGTTACCGATTAAAAAATTTAATTTTAACATTTAATAACTTAGATATTTATTATTATAGATTCTTACATGATAAAAATTATATTTAAAAAAAAATTTAAAATGACTTTTATAAATAGCTTACTAAAATAGCTTTTTATGTTAATTATTTTTAAAAATTTCCCTATTTAAAATATTTATAACCAATAGATAAAATACTTAAAATAATATTTTAAAATAAATTATTTAAATTACATTTTTATTTAAAATTTTATTTCAATATTTTTTAAATTATAATAAAAATAAAATAATACTGTAAACTTTTTATTAAGAAAAAATTATAAAAACGGACCTTTAATTTCACTAAATGTATTAATGCATAGTTCCTACGACGGCCATAAGGTATCAATCAAGTCGGCAGGTCCAACGCTAATGATGATAGAAAACAATATTTTCAATGTTTTTAATTCTAAGTATGGAAATTATCATGAATAAAAAAAAATGGAATGTGACACCTACCAAGCCTTTCATTTTCTCTCATTTTTAAATTATTTCCACTAAGTTCATTTTCTTTTTCATTGACAGACAACTCAAGTTCATCTGTAGCAAACAAAACTTCTCGTTAGCATGACTAAAAAATGATTATCATTATTATATATTAAAATTTAAAAGTTCTATTTCATATTGGATAGTGTTTTCATAGGTATTAAACCATACTACACAATATGGAAATTGGACGTTGGTGTAACGTACCCTCTCACATATATAAAACGTGATTTACAGTCTCTTTACTCGCACGTGTTTCCACCTACGTGGATTTAGCTTGGCCTCAATTTCCTTTTGTTCTTTTTTCTTAACTACGCCAAAATCCTTTTCATACATACACACACAATTGATATAATATTATAAGAAAATTGGACCACGTGACTTGCGTGTGATCGAAGCATCATTCCTTACTATAACACCATTCTACCTTCCAACTCACGTCATTTCAAGTTACTTAATCTAGCTAGTAGTGGTATCTTTAATACACAAAGCATTATACTAGTAATATACTCTTTAGGCTTTAGAACACTAAATTTACACAGGTCTACATAATTTAGTGAATCTATTTGAAATTCAACCGATTAAAAAGAGTATATTGAAAATAGTATATTGGATATTTTGTTATTAACACTCCTTAATGAAAAATGTACATTTTAATATACATAAAGACAAATGCTAAAGGTGTTCGAGAGGTGCAGTCTAATAAAGTCCCAAATTTTTAGAGGTACCAAATTATTTTTTACTATATATTTACATATATTTAGCAAACTCATTTTTTAGACTAAAGTATTTACTAAGAAATTTACTTTCAACCTAAATTATATGGACCAAATTATACATGCATTTTTATTTACCAAACTGTTTTTTAAATAAGGAAGTATGTTATCATGTTATAATATAGTATATTTTCATGTTTTAATCTAAATTAGACATTTAATTCTTTTTATCTACTATACAGTTCTAACCTAAATTTTAGACATTCTAAAAAATAAATCTTAAAGAAAAACAAAAACACAAACTCACAATCATTCATAGACGAGACACAAATTTATTGTTTAATCTTAGTGCAAAATTCTTTTGAGTAGACACAATTAACTCTTGAATTGTCTAAATAGTCTTTTAGGATTCATTATTTTTTATATACAGTAGATCAAATAGTTAACTTACTTAATAGAAGATTCAAGCAATATAGAACATATGATGAAATTTTTTAATTTTGTGTTTTGTATTGATAAACTTAGGTCTTTTTCTATGAAAATTTGAAATTACGTTGCAAAATTCTTGAAACTTATTTGAAATATGATAATTCTTATGATGTTGATAGTGAAATTCTATTTTAATAATTGAATCAAAATCAAGTTTTATGATATTGAGTTCTCTTAAAACCTTTTACTATTTTCATAATATTTAGATATCTTATAGAAAAATATTACCTATATTTGTTAATGTTGCATCTGTTGAGTTTTTTTTTTTTTAATTGAAATTTTTACAATTTTATTTACGATCTACAATATCGTAAAAAAATTAAATAATCTTACATTTTTGTTAGTTGAAAATGATTTTTTAAAAATATTAATTTTAAATAAATTATTAATGATTTTTCAACAAAAAATTATTTATAATTTTTATGTTGAAGACATCTACATTTGATGATATATATAAATAAATAAAACAGAACACTAAACATATCATTCTCACAGGGCATCCAAAATCACAACTACAACCCTGTCAAAATATTTATTAATAATATAAAACCATTAAAAATATAAATAAATTCAAATAACTCTATAGCGTTTAAATGAAATATTCAAAATATTTATTAATAATATAAAACCATTAAAAATATAAATAAATTCAAATAACTCTATAGCGTTTAAATGAAATAGAATAAATTTCTTTTACTAAGTATGGAAATGAATATTGTGAAAAGATATTGGATGGCTATAATAGCACTTCTTAACCGCTATAATAGGTGCACCTTTTATAGCACTTACCTAAATAAATGCTAGCATAGCTCTATTTAAAACTCTTTAGGTAAAGTTTTGTTGCCTTCATATGTGCCATCAATTTGATCTTTAATAGTGTGAGATGTGTACATTATAGTTCTTAACTATATTGAAAGTACAATAACATTTCAATTATGTCTTTTGTTTCTAATTATATAGACTAAATTGGTTAAAACACATTTAAAGATTAAAATAACTAATAACAGACACATTTGTATAACAAAAAATAAATTTACTGTTTATTTGTTGCAATATTTTTGTTCAAAAGTTTTATTTTTTTATACAATTTTAAAATAAAAATATTAGAATTATTTCAATTAAAAAGTTGTTTTTAGTAGTTTTTTAAAAAAAAGCATTTTTATACTCGATTTAAAAGGTCTTCATTGCATCGCACAAAAAAAATGTTTTTCTTAAAAATCTCTAAAAATTTATCTTTAAATTATTAATTATCAAAATAGTTTTTTTTAGAATAGATAACAAATGGACCTTTAAATATATTATTATAATTTTAACACATTTAATTACTATTGAAACAAAACTCCATTCATTTAAGGGTATATTTTTATTTTTGCAAGTTGCATTATGCTAAATAGTCAATTTAAGAAAGTAGCACTATTCCAACAAACTGATGTAATTTGACAGAAATCCTGTAGGTGGATAGTTAATGGGTAATTGTAGAAAAATCAATTCATGGCTTTATGCCTTTTGTTGCTTAAATAAATAACATATAACTGCATCACCACTCCTCACTCCTACTCTCACCTGCTTATTTTTTTCTCTTGAATTGCAATTTCAACCTTTAATCACTTTTTAGATGCTTCCACCCTTTAGCTTCTACATCACACCACCAAGCCAAATGACCAAAACCCAATTTTATAATTATTCATTTTTAATTAAGTGTGCTAATTACAAATTATTTAAGTGTATTCCTTTTTTTGTATCGTTATGCAAAGTGAGTTGGGGTTAACCTTTATTTCACGCCTAAGGTTGGACACCTATGTTTCCAAACCATATGAAAGCTAAATCACGTAATGATATATGTTTCGTGAAGTTGAAGAGTGTTAATGAATTTCAAAAGAAACACCCACCAAGATTATAAATTATTTTGGATTGTTTTTTGAAATGACACCTTTTGACAATAATTGATTAGTAATCAAAAATATTTGATGCAAACGTCTCGTGTGTCATATATATATATAAATTAAAACATAAAAACATGTTTGAAAAAAATAAAAATAAAAGGGAACATGTGATTTATTTTACTAATAGAGTATTCATACTTGAATTTCTTATTTAAGTGTCTAAGTAGCTTTGGCAGACACATATTATTTGTTTATAATTTTTTTAATGTTTAAGTATCCACGACGGAGAATCACTAGATGAGGATGTAAAGTAGACTTGATTTAAATACATCATGTTTTAATATTTTTTAACTTCGTGAATGAAGTTGAAATGATTTGACCTTGCCACAATTGGAATTGGATCTGGCGATTGAGCTGGGTTTGGACCTGTAGGAACTTTTCTTTTTACTTCATGGTCAAATGTATAACCGTTTGACCTAGCCATTATGGGAATTGGATCAGGAGATTGTGCTGGGTTTGGACCTGTAGGAACTTTCCTTTTGATTTCGTGAAAGAGATTGAAATGATTTGACCTAGCCACGATTGGAATTGGATCTGGAGATTGAGCTGGGTTTGGACCTGTAGGAACTTTCCTTTTGACTTCATGGTCAAATATATAACCGTTTGACCTAGCCATTATGGGAATTGGATCAGGAGATTGTGCTGGGTTTGGACCTGTAGGAACTTTCCTTTTGATTTCGTGTATGAGATTGTAATGATTCGACTTTGCCACGATTGGAATTGGATCTGGCGATTGAGCTGGGTTTGGACCTGTAGGAACTTTTCTTTTTACTTCATGGTCAAATGTATAACCGTTTGACCTAGCCATTATGGGAATTGGATCAGGAGATTGTGCTGGGTTTGGACCTGTAGGAACTTTCCTTTTGATTTCGTGAATGAGATTGTAATGATTTGACCTTGCGACGATTGGAATTGGATCTGGCGATTGAGCTGGGTTTGGACCTGTAGGAACTTTCCTTTTGATTTCGTGTATGAGATTGTAATGATTCGACTTTGCCACGATTGGAATTGGATCTGGCGATTGAGCTGGGTTTGGACCTGTAGGAACTTTCCTTTTGATTTCGTGTATGAGATTGTAATGATTCGACTTTGCCACGATTGGAATTGGATCTGGCGATTGAGCTGGGTTTGGACCTGTAGGAACTTTCCTTTTGACTTCATGGTCAAATTTATAACCGTTTGATCTAGCCATTATGGGAATTGGATCGGGAGATTGTGCTGGGTTTGGACCTGTAGGAACTCGCCTTTTGGATTCGTGAATGAAATTGTTATCATTCGACTTTGCCACGACTGGAATCGGATCTGGAGATTGTGCTGGGTTTGGACCTGTAGGAACTTTCCTTTTGATTTCGTGAATGAAATTGTAATGATTCGACCTTGCCACGATTGGAATTGGATCTGGCGATTGAGCTGGGTTTGGACCTGTAGGAACTTTTCTTTTTACTTCATGGTCAAATGTATAACCGTTTGACCTAGCCATTATGGGAATTGGATCGGGAGATTGTGCTGGGTTTGGACCTGTAGGAACTTTCCTTTTGATTTCGTGAATGAGATTGTAATGATTTGACCTAGCCACGATTGGAATTGGATCTGGCGATTGAGCTGGGTTTGGACCTGTAGGAACTTTCCTTTTGACTTCATGGTCAAATTTATAACTGTTTGACCTAGCCATTATGGGAATTGGATCAGGAGATTGTGCTGGGTTTGGACCTGTAGGAACTTTCCTTTTGATTTCGTGAATGTGATTGTAATGATTCGACCTTGCGACGATTGGAATTGGATCTGGCGATTGAGCTGGGTTTGGACCTGTAGGAACTTTCCTTTTGACTTCATGGTCAAATTTATAACCGTTTGACCTAGCCATTATGGGAATTGGGTCGGGAGATTGTGCTGGGTTTGGACCTGTAGGAACTTTCCTTTTGATTTCATGTATGAAATTGTAATGATTCGACTTTGCTATGATTGGAATCGGATCTGGAGATTGTGCTGGGTTTGGGCCTGTAGGAACTTTCCTTTTGATTTCATGGTTCGTTTGATTATCACTAACGACCACATAAAAGAGTAAGAGAGACACACCAATAACTAAATTAACCTTAGGAATTTCCATCATTTTAATTTGGATTTTAAGTGTGCAAATATGATGTATAAATAATAAGGCTGTGAGGTATTAAAAGTTTAATAATTATTTTTAAATTTATTATTAATTAAAACATTTCTTTAAGTGTACCTTCTATATTCATTCTAATTTCCGTTTAATGATATTAGTAATTATGAATATTTATTTTAATTCTAAAAATAATGATATTAATAATTATAATAATACTAATGCATTCGAGCTATATTTATATTCAAAGTTTAAAAAAGGAAGTTCTAACGTTGACTATATATTTCCAAAAATATCTACCTCTTTTTAGGAAAGTGTAAATTGACGATCTATATTTTATGTTTTATTTTAAAAAAAAAACACTCTTAACTAATTTAAATTATAAAATTTAGATACTTAGTAAGAATGAGATACGATAAGGATAAGAATATGATAAGGATAAGAATATGTAAATACGTGGGATTTTGTAAATATGATAAGGATAAGAATACGATAAGGATAAGAATACGATAAGGATAAGAATATGATAAGGATAAGAATATGTAAACAGCTTACATCTTGGTTGTGTTTAAAAAAGGAAGTTCTAACGTTGACTATATATTTCCAAAAATATCTACCTCTTTTTAGGAAAGTGTAAATTGACGATCTATATTTTATGTTTTATTTTAAAAAAAAAAAACACTCTTAACTAATTTAAATTATAAAATTTAGATACTTAGTAAGAATGAGATACGATAAGGATAAGAATATGATAAGGATAAGAATATGTAAATACGTGGAATTTTGTAAATATGATAAGGATAAGAATATGATAAGGATAAGAATACGATAAGGATAAGAATATGATAAGGATAAGAATATGTAAACAGCTTACATCTTGGTTGTGTTAGAAAAATTTTATTAAAAAATTATATACATGTAAAAATACATTAAAAAAATGTATTGATCATTCTTCACAAATATATAATTATAATAATCATTATTTTTATAATATATTTTAATTCACGTGTTAGAATATTAAAAAAGAATTTAAATAAATATTGATTATATTTAGATATTTGATATGGATATATGTCTCTATTTTTTTGAAGTATTCAAGCTTCATGTAACGCCCCAAATTTTTGATACGAATATTACTAAAAAATATTTATTTTTTTTTAGAAACAACTAATTAATTTTTTTTCTTATTAAAAGAAGGTAATGTAATTTACTAAAATATTATTTATTTATTCATTTGCAAAATTAATATTTCAATTATTAGATCAATATTCATTTATGGTCCAAAATAAAATAAATTCTTTTTAAGTGAAATTCAAAAGAAACAATGTTGACTGAAATTAATGACATTCAATTTTTTTCTAGCTAATGAAATATCACGTCTGCATTTCTATTAAAAGTTAATGATGAAGAGTAAATAACTTTACAATGTGCCGCAAAAATTTAGTAATACAAAATATTATTTTTAAGTAAAATATAATTTTCCCACGTGCGTGCACCAATCAAACGTCATTAATGCAACTCTTTAAAATCATTAGTACCTAAATGTTGGTGTAAGGGGTCAGTTCATTCCACAACAAAATTAAACCAAATAATAAATTAACAACCATAAAATATGAATATAAAATCTTTTCGTAATAAAAGATTTTAAAAAAAATTGATTCTTTAATAGTTCTTAAAGATGTATCAAAAGTCATAGAATGTATCTAAATAAATCAAGTAGCAATCGTATAGCAAATAATTAGATCAAAATAAAATAGGCCAAATTACATTTTTGGTCCTTTAACTTAAGTCCAGGTAACGTTTTGGTCCTTTAACTTTTTTTTTTTTTTTTTCCCATTTCAGTATTTTATCTTTCAAAATAATTTCAATTATACCCTTTAAGTGAGATTCCGTTAGGGCAACGTTAACAAACTCCCTCATCCGTTTTCTTTCCAGTCAACGTTCACAAATCTCTTGTTTGGTATACTCATCTCCA
>NC_021160.2:48662915-48666728 GCF_000331145.2 Cicer arietinum
TTATAGTTTTCTATTAATGGGTTTTTTTTATGTGTTTTCAATGTAAAAAAGCAGAATGGATGTCTTTTTCGTCGATGTTCACCATGGAGGGTATTTTTTGGATGACACAATGGAAGTGTACCAATGTGAAGTTTCTAATTGGAGATGTGATGCTGACAGGTGGAGTTACTTTGAGATTTTGGATATTATTAAACAAATGAGAAAGCTGCAGAATTTAGAAAGCTGCATATTCATTATTTAGAGCACACATTATTTCCTGCACGTTGGTCAATGAGGCAGGGAAAGAATTTAGAAAGCTGCAGAATTTAGAAAGCTGCATATTTTCTGTTTTGGTAATTATGTTTAGAAAGCTGCAGAATTTAGAAAGCTGCATATTTTCTGTTTTGCTAATTCTGTTTAGAAAGCTGCAGAATTTCTGTTTTGAGAAAGCTGCATATTTTCTGTTTTGGTAATTTTGTTTAGAGCACACATTAAAGTCCATATTCATTATTTTTTGTTGTTTATGTAAGGGACTATTGCCTGCAATGGATGAGTTGCTTCCTGGGGTGGAACAAAGATTTTGTGTAAGACACCTGTATAACAACTTCAGAAAAATTCACCCAGGGAAGAAGCTTAAGGAATTGATGTGGAAGGCAGCCAAGTCAACATTTCCTCAAGCATGGGAAAGAGAAATGAAAGAGTTGAGGAAAGTTAACGAAGAGGCCTACAAATATTTAGTGAAGATTCCTCCAAGGTTTTGGTCAAAGTCAAGATTTAGTTTCAATTCTAAATGTGATGTGCTTGTTAATAATATGTCAGAGACATTCAATAGTGTCATAATTGGACCTAGAGGGAAACCCATAGTGACAATGTTTGAAGACATTAAATTGTACTTAATGGAAAGGTGGGTTAGAAATAGAACTACATTGGAAAGGTACACTTGTTCTGTTCTGCCTCAAATCAAGAAAAAGTTAGCAAAGGAACAAGAATTATCAAGAATGTGGTTGTGTAGGTAATATTGTTTTTTATGCTTTGGTTTTTATGATTTCTGCCTGCATATTATTATGCTTTGGTTTTTATGCTTTGTTTTCTGAAATCTGCCTGCATGCATATGAATTCTGATTCCTGCCTGAAAGCTGCAGCCTGCATATTATTATGCTTTGGTTTTTATGCTTTGTTTTCTGAAATCTGCCTGCATGCATATGAATTCTGATTCCTGCCTGAAAGCTGCAGCCTGCATATTATTATGCTTTGGTTTTTATGCTTTGTTTTCTGAAATCTGCCTGCATGCATATGAATTCTGATTCCTGCCTGAAAGCTGCAGCCTGCATATTATTATGCTTTGGTTTTTATGCTTTGTTTTCTGAAATCTGCCTGCATGCATATGAATTCTGATTCCTGCCTGAAAGCTGCAGCCTGCATATTATTATGCTTTGGTTTTTATGCTTTGTTTTCTGAAATCTGCCTGCATGCATATGAATTCTGATTCCTGCCTGAAAGCTGCAGCCTGCATATTATTATGCTTTGGTTTTTATGCTTTGTTTTCTGAAATCTGCCTGCATGCATATGAATTCTGATTCCTGCCTGAAAGCTGCAGCCTGCATATTATTATGCTTTGGTTTTTATGCTTTGTTTTCTGAAATCTGCCTGCATGCATATGAATTCTGATTCCTGCCTGAAAGCTGCAGCCTGCATATTATTATGCTTTGGTTTTTATGCTTTGTTTTCTGAAATCTGCCTGCATGCATATGAATTCTGATTCCTGCCTGAAAGCTGCAGCCTGCATATTATTATGCTTTGGTTTTTATGCTTTGTTTTCTGAAATCTGCCTGCATGCATATGAATTCTGATTCCTGCCTGAAAGCTGCAGCCTGCATATTATTATGCTTTGGTTTTTATGCTTTGTTTTCTGAAATCTGCCTGCATGCATATGAATTCTGATTCCTGCCTGAAAGCTGCAGCCTGCATATTATTATGCTTTGGTTTTTATGCTTTGTTTTCTGAAATCTGCCTGCATGCATATGAATTCTGATTCCTGCCTGAAAGCTGCAGCCTGCATATTATTATGCTTTGGTTTTTATGCTTTGTTTTCTGAAATCTGCCTGCATGCATATGAATTCTGATTCCTGCCTGAAAGCTGCAGCCTGCATATTATTATGCTTTGGTTTTTATGCTTTGTTTTCTGAAATCTGCCTGCATGCATATGAATTCTGATTCCTGCCTGAAAGCTGCAGCCTGCATATTATTATGCTTTGGTTTTTATGCTTTGTTTTCTGAAATCTGCCTGCATGCATATGAATTCTGATTCCTGCCTGAAAGCTGCAGCCTGCATATTATTATGCTTTGGTTTTTATGCTTTGTTTTCTGAAATCTGCCTGCATGCATATGAATTCTGATTCCTGCCTGAAAGCTGCAGCCTGCATATTATTATGCTTTGGTTTTTATGCTTTGTTTTCTGAAATCTGCCTGCATGCATATGAATTCTGATTCCTGCCTGAAAGCTGCAGCCTGCATATTATTATGCTTTGGTTTTTATGCTTTGTTTTCTGAAATCTGCCTGCATGCATATGAATTCTGATTCCTGCCTGAAAGCTGCAGCCTGCATATTATTATGCTTTGGTTTTTATGCTTTGTTTTCTGAAATCTGCCTGCATGCATATGAATTCTGATTCCTGCCTGAAAGCTGCAGCCTGCATATTATTATGCTTTGGTTTTTATGCTTTGTTTTCTGAAATCTGCCTGCATGCATATGAATTCTGATTCCTGCCTGAAAGCTGCAGCCTGCATATTATTATGCTTTGGTTTTTATGCTTTGTTTTCTGAAATCTGCCTGCATGCATATGAATTCTGATTCCTGCCTGAAAGCTGCAGCCTGCATATTATTATGCTTTGGTTTTTATGCTTTGTTTTCTGAAATCTGCCTGCATGCATATGAATTCTGATTCCTGCCTGAAAGCTGCAGCCTGCATATTATTATGCTTTGGTTTTTATGCTTTGTTTTCTGAAATCTGCCTGCATGCATATGAATTCTGATTCCTGCCTGAAAGCTGCAGCCTGCATATTATTATGCTTTGGTTTTTATGCTTTGTTTTCTGAAATCTGCCTGCATGCATATGAATTCTGATTCCTGCCTGAAAGCTGCAGCCTGCATATTATTATGCTTTGGTTTTTATGCTTTGTTTTCTGAAATCTGCCTGCATGCATATGAATTCTGATTCCTGCCTGAAAGCTGCAGCCTGCATATTATTATGCTTTGGTTTTTATGCTTTGTTTTCTGAAATCTGCCTGCATGCATATGAATTCTGATTCCTGCCTGAAAGCTGCAGCCTGCATATTATTATGCTTTGGTTTTTATGCTTTGTTTTCTGAAATCTGCCTGCATGCATATGAATTCTGATTCCTGCCTGAAAGCTGCAGCCTGCATATTATTATGCTTTGGTTTTTATGCTTTGTTTTCTGAAATCTGCCTGCATGCATATGAATTCTGATTCCTGCCTGAAAGCTGCAGCCTGCATATTATTATGCTTTGGTTTTTATGCTTTGTTTTCTGAAATCTGCCTGCATGCATATGAATTCTGATTCCTGCCTGAAAGCTGCAGCCTGCATATTATTATGCTTTGGTTTTTATGCTTTGTTTTCTGAAATCTGCCTGCATGCATATGAATTCTGATTCCTGCCTGAAAGCTGCAGCCTGCATATTATTATGTCCCAAAATCTAATCTAACAACCTCAACTAAAATATTGAAAACCATAAAGGTATTATTGCTTACCACAAAATTCCTACAACCCCAAAACTTTCTTCCTCTGTTCGGACACCATTTTGTCACTGTGCGC
>NC_021160.2:48666942-48753533 GCF_000331145.2 Cicer arietinum
AAACGCACAGAGAAGAAAAGACGAAAATGAAAACAAGGAAATGAAAAGACGAAAATGGGAGGAGGGAAATCAATGGAGATGAGTATACCAAACAAGAGATTTGTGAACGTTGACTGGAAAGAAAACGGATGAGGGAGTTTGTTAACGTTGTCCTAACGGAATCTCACTTAAAGGGTATAATTGAAATTATTTTGAAAGATAAAATACTGAAATGGAAAAAAAAAAAAAGTTAAAGGACCAAAACGTTACCTGGACTTAAGTTAAAGGACCAAAAATGTAATTTGGCCAATAAAATAACATAAAAATGTATGCAAGTCATGCATGCTCCTAAAAATATATGATCCGGATATAATCAGCCACACAGGCGTCCACACAGAAGTCACCCATACTAATGTGGAAAATTAAACCAGCCACACAGGCGTCCACAAAGATGCATATGATATGTCATGAAATGATAATGATGCTCAAAGATACATATCACCACCCAATTAGATAATCACATAAATCACAAGCCACTTAGGCAACCACAAAGATAACAATATTTAAAATCCAATTCACCAGCCACTTAGGCAACCACAAAGATAATATTTAGAACACAAATCACTAGCCACTTAGGCAACCACAAAGATAATATTTAGAACACAAATCACTAGCCACTTAGGCAACCACAAAGATAACAATATTTAAAATGCAAATCACCAACCACTTTGGCAACCACAAAGATAAAAATATTTAAAATACAAACCACCAACCAAACCACTTAGACAACCACATAGATAGAATATTCAAAACACAAATCACAAGCCACTTAGGCAACCACAAAAATAATATTATTTAAAACACAAATCAAGGTTTGCCGCTAAACACATCACAAAAATCAACTTAATCATGTTATCATAATTAAAATTAAAACTTTACACCAATTCCCCCAAGACTCATATAGATTTCTTAAAAATCAAAACTTTGAAATGAAATAGCACAAAAATCGAAACTTTACATTAAAGACATCCTAAAAAATATTACTCATGAGATCATAATAAAAATCATAGCTTTATAATTAAGTACACATAAACAACACACAAATAATAACTTTACATCAAATATATGACATCAAACATATTACTCACGTTATAATAATAAAAATCGAAATTTATAATTAAGTTTATCAAAGCAAACATATTACTCATAAAAATAAAATATTATAGTTAAATTCTTTAAGGCAATTAAAAATCAATATTTTTCTTTTAAGACAACAAGTTTTATATCAATATCTTACAAACTATTAATTTAATATCTAGCCTAACATTGCATGGGGAAAAGCCCTTACCTTAGGCGCTTTCTTTCTTAACACCTCTAAATTTGCACGAGAAATAGCTCACGAGGCAGTAATGAATTCAACACCGATAGATATTAGAATTTACGACTCAGAAAATTATTTTGAGAGTGTAAGAATGACAAATATGTGTGACAACAAGATGCCTAATAGAAACGTATGAACATATAAGCTATTTACGTTGCACTATTACCATTGATTTCTTGTCTAAAATTGAAGTGCACTTAATTCCAACATTATACTACCAATAATTACTATTTCTTTAATTTTATTAGGTTGTTACAAAGCCAATTGAAATTTATATGTATGAGTTAATTTGAATTAACTAATAGAGTTCACCAAATATTGAAGGGTGTCACACACTAATTTTAATTAAATAAATAAATTAGAGATTGTCACATCACCCTTTTAATTTTTTTATCTAATAGTTACGAAACCAAAAATTTCATAGAATTATTTTTGTAGACAATTATAATAAAATTATAATTTTAGTTTAAAAGAGATGAATGAATGAGATACAAAAGGGACAATAGTCTTTTTGTGTCCTCTCTTAATTGCACAAAAAAACTTATAATTAAATTTAGGCTAAATTACATTTGTGGTCCTTTAACTTAATCTCAGGTAACGTTTTAGTCCTTTATCTTTTTTTTTCCCGACTTGGTCCTTTATTTTAATTTTAAGTGACAATTTGATATTTTATGTTTTAAAATTTCAACAATGTTATCCTCTTTTATACAAAAATTCAAAAAAAAAATTCAATCAAAAATCATAAAATTTATTATACTCTTCAATATAATACAAATTTCATCAAATTCGTTTCATACTTTATTTGATATTGTTAGGAATAAAGGACCAAATCGGGAAAAAAAAAAAGATAAAGGACTAAAACATTACCTGAGATTAAGTTAAAGGACCATAAATGTAATTTAGCCTAATCTTAGACTCTCTACTTCTTGTTTATGTTAAATATTTTGTGATCTAGTTATTACTTAGCTTAATTAGTTTTGTTAATAATAATCATTTTGTTTTTATAGGATGGACCAAAAATATTTTCAAAACACTTATACGTTCGTTTCACTAACTCTATAATATCTCCTAAAATGAATACTTATTGGTTGCAAATAAAACTAACAAACAATATAACTTATATAAATTCTAATTTAATTAAATAATTCAACTAATATTTTATCAACTAAAATAAATCAAGCAAGACAAGAATACCACTCACACATAACAAAATAAAACAAACATATCTAACCCATCAATTTCATGATTATCGAAACTAATCAAATAAAAATGTCCATTTATGAAATAATGACATCATAAATAGTCCCCATGTAATTGTCACGTCAAAACAATTAAATAAAAATGAAGATTATAATTATTTAGGTAGAATAGAGTGTGATAAAATTTAATTTAATTTTTTTACACATAGAATAATTATTAATTTAATAATAGCAATTACTAAAAGATACACATATAATATATATGAAAATTTTGGGGTGTTACACTTCATATGTTTTAATTTATGTCAAAACTAAAACTTTTCAAATTCAATAGGCCTATCTTTCACGTTATAAATACTACAGTCTTAATATTGGTGCATATTTTTTATTTCAGTATATCTTTCACTCTCCTCAAATAGTTGATTAGTTAAACGTTGAAGTGTTTACTAGTATTACTCCACCCTGAGATGTAAACAATTGTTCGCAGACCAAATTTAGTCATTCTTCCTGGTCTGGCATATATCAAATACTTAATAAACACACTCATTTTTAATATGTTAAAAAAAATTATTAAATAAGTCTCACAAATATCTCATTATATTTTAAAATAATAACTCATAATTATTAAATAAAGTTTGCATAAAGAGAGAAAGAAGATGCTTGGCATAACACTCATTTTCTATGTTGGCAAAAAAAATATATACACCCCCTAATTAATTTGATGTTAATTAAGTTGTAGAATAACTTCCTATTGATAGAGATATTTTAATTAGTGCACTCTCTAAATTTTTTTAAAATAAATTATGGTACTTTTAGTATTATTGTATAGACTAATCTCACAAATTAACATAAACTCAAGATTAATTTCTCTAAACAAATATTTTCCGTGAAAATCTCAAGATTTATCACTTGTGTCATATAGGTATTAAATTAAATTATATTATCATTATAGTTTACTTAAATAATAATTAATAACCACCCTTAACTAATCCCCATTTTGACCGAGCTTCTAGAAAAAGGCATAAATATATAGAGTGATATGACAGTTGGTACTTTTGGGCTTAAATTTTTCTGGATACTGGCAACAAAAGATTGATAAAGTTTTCAACAGCTTATTGTATTGAAGTACGTTGCACTTTTCCATGAGCAAGTTATCATGACGAATAAATAAATGAAATGGAAATGGTATTAATTTCACAAATTCATAGGAGTTGTTGCTTTATATCAAATTGGCCAATCCAAATTCTTCAAAGTACTCTCACCTTTCAATGAGTTTCATGTGTCCTTTTAATACCTCTCTAAAGCTGCAAAATTAAATTATTCATTCCCCACACACAAAATTAATACCCCATTTCAACATCAATTCATAACTTATTAATTAATTAAAGAGCCACAATTCAGGACCATAAAAATAAATTATTTACTGTTAAATATCAACTTGCTCACATAGGGTCAAATAACCCCTTATTATATGTCCTTTTATGATAATAAAGAAAGGATTATGTTATTTGTTAATGGAAATCAACCATATATCATATATGTAACTTTTTTAATTAAAGTCTATCTGAACAAAAGGGCTATTCTTTTTTTGCAAATAATAATAATAATAATAATAATAAAGAACTTCATTCTCATAAGGTAATCAAATTAAAAACAAAAACTTCATGGAACAGAGCAAATAGGTGAATATTTTATAACAGAACATTGCATTTGTCAACTACACTTTTCAAGAGTATTATTCCAGTGTTGGAGCTTATTAAATGTCTCTATTAGTATTATAAATATCACAGTACTTTTTTTTTTAACAAAATATAAATATCAAACATGAAACACGTTATAAAAAAAACAATAAAGATTCTAAACTCCAACCACATTGGTGGTTGAACCCACCTTACCACTAAAACCTCAAAGTCCATTTTTTCAAAGTCTTGTTAAGTATGATACAAAACAAAGAATCCCATCTTAATTACCTCTCTAATGAATCTACCTAACACACACTCTTAAATCTCTACCCCTTCACTTTCACCAAACTAAGTCCAAATCAAAGTATTAATTCACACTCATCACAGACAAACACACAAAAATTGCTTAAATTGGCCCACGTGTCACATATTAATCCATTGCCAACTAAGCAGCCAAAACCACCCAAATTTGAACACGTCCTAAGCTCCCCTTTGAAGTAACACTAAACGCATTTCCAATAAAGAAAATAGCTTCAACTAATTAAGTTATAAACCAACCAATAAAAGTAACCTTTAAAAAAAAAAAAACTCATTCAAAGTGTGCCTATTTTTTTCTCTAGTATATAAAGGCCACAATATCAAACCAAAGACATTGCCAAATCATAAACACAAAAACAACACAAAAAATGGAGATGGAGTGGACTAGAGGCAACATCATCGGACATGGTTCATCCGCCACCGTCTACCTCGCCACCTCTCCCAGCTCCTCTGATGTCTCCGCTGTGAAATCAGCGGAAACATCATTGTCATACTCAAAACATTTGGAGAGAGAACAGAGAATTCTTTCTTCTCTGTACTCTCCTTACATAGTTAGCTACAAAGGTTGCAACTTTACCAATGAAAATAACAAAAACTTGTTCAACCTCTTCATGGAGTACATGCCCTTAGGAAATCTCTCTCAAGCAACTCGCCGGAACGATGGTGGCCGGCTCAACGAACCGGCGATCGCACACTTCACAAGACAAATTTTGCAAGGACTTGAATACTTGCATACAAAAGGTATTGTGCATTGTGATATTAAAGGTAGTAACATATTGGTTTGTGAAAAAGGAGTTAAAATTGGAGACTTTGGGTGTGCAAAGATGGTAGATGAAACTGTTCCGATCGCTGGTACACCGATGTTTATGTCACCGGAGGTGGCGCGGGGCGAAGAACAAGGTTACCCTTGTGATGTTTGGTCACTTGGGTGCACTATTGTTGAAATGGCAACTGGGTTTTCACCTTGGACTAATGTGGAAGACCCTGTTACTGTTCTATATCGAATTGCATATTCTAATGATGTTCCTGAGATTCCTTGTTTTCTTTCTGAACAAGCAAAGGATTTCTTGGAGAAGTGTTTTAGAAGGGATTCTAAGGAGAGATGGAATTGTAGTCAATTGTTGAAGCATCCATTTCTTGAGGAATTTGATTCTAGTGTTGTGAAAAGTGATGAATTTGATTCAAGTTCACCAACTAGTATTCTTGAACAAGGATTTTGGAATTGTGTTGAAGAGTCAGAAAGTTTGTTTTTTGGTGATTTGGGTAAGACTAATTTTGAGAATTGTTGTGTTGGTAGGATCAAGAAGCTAGCTTTGTGTTCAAGGGAACCTTTTTGGAATTGGGGTGATGAAAATTGGATCAGTATTAGAGGGAATGATTCAGATGCAGTGGCTTCAACTAGTGATGATGATTTTGATTTTGATGAGTTAGTGAAAAGTGATGTTAATGGTGGAATTAGTGGTTATAATTTTTGTGAAGATTATAATTTTAGGAATAGTGATGTTAGTTTTGTAGTTAATAGTTTTAATTTTGAGAGTGGCATTGAAAGGTTGCAGCCCTATTCAACATTAGATTTTTTATAATTCAGTTATTTGATAATTTTTTAATATAATATAATTCAACATTAGAGTTTTAACAATTCAGTTGTTCTCACTTTTTATTTTATATTATAATTATAATTTAATTCTCGCAATATAAAATTTGAATTGCATGCAATCACAACACATGATCTCAATCGTCCGAACAAGATAACAATATTTGGATTTCAAAATAAAAATTTCTATTTTTAAAAAAGAAAATTAAAATCCATTTTTAAATTTAAATCGTTTTATTTTAATCAAACAGACTGTTCAATATGTCGTTTACAAAGATGTCATTAGATTGGATGTATATATGTTAGTTTTTGGCGAAAGGCCAAACTAAATTTATGTTTGGTGAGTGTTGGGTTTAATTGCAAAATTGAAAATTTAATTATTTGATGAAAAAGGTAAATTTAAAAAAATGGAATCAAAAGGGTGGGTGAAAATAGAACATGTAAGGCTGGACAGACCCTAGCTGCTACCTCAGTTTTTAACTCCCAACCTCTCTTCTGTTCTTCTTTATTTATCTTTGGTTCTCTTTCTCTCTCTCATGTGGGTCTGCAATTTGTAATTTTGTCATTGTTTATGTGTGCTTTGGTAGATGAAATTCGACCAAACTATATACTATTTTGATAAAAACAGGTCACATTGAAAAGCAAAGTGAATAAGCAACAAATTTTATGGTGGGTGGATTTCTATCAAATTTCATAGATCAAGATAAATGCTGATACATTGAATTTGAGATCAATACTAACACCAATACTTAGGAGGTGACATGTGGGCTTAGACAACAAAAATCAATACTATTGGAACATGATTTATTCAGCTGTCTACAGTGACAGGATTTCACACAAGTATTCATTGGAAAATTAATGAAATAAGCTTTTATAGCTTTATAATTTAATTTATGTGTGTGAGAGAGATATGAACTTCTTTTTTTGTTTTTTGACAAAGATACAAACTTTTTCTTTACTCAGAGATGAACTTAGACTTTATCATTCTTTCTTACATCATTTATATATTAATATCTTTATATAATATGTGATTTTTATGAACTCCACAATTAAATTGTAATTATTATTTTTTTTCATCTTGATTACTTGAATCAAATTTTTTAGAGTTTAAACAATTATACGTAGAATTAAAGTATTCTCATTTTTATGTATTTATTTTAAGTGTTGATAAATTTATGTGAGCCAGAAAATAAAAATAAAAATAAAATTATGTGATACCTTTAATTCAAGACTATAAAGATGTTAAAAAAAGTTATTAAATAGAATAAGCTAAAAAAAATAAAATTATTTGAGGGTGAAGTTGAAACTTTCGACCATGCATTTTGGAACAATTGGGCCCAGGACATTGGGTCTTTAAAGGCCCAACATTAATCCAAAATTGCAACTGCATTCCATAAAAGGCATAAAACATGTTGTTGACAAAAAATGTCATAAAACATGTTGGACAAGTCAAAACACTATTTAGGTAAATACATCATAAATCCCAAGCGTGCAAATAAACACTAAATGCTTTTTATCGATAAAAATTATAAAAGATGCAAACTTTTAAACGATTTTTAAAATAAATCTGTTATTTAATTGGTAATACATGATAAAATTGGAAGAAACATTATTTTTTTTATCTATGCACCAAATGTCTTATTTGATCATTCAAAATCATATGAATTATTTCTTAACTCATCAAGATAACATTTAAATTAAATCAAAATAATGATTGTTACAATATATAATCTTTGCTTGATTGAGTTATCTTATATAATAGTCGAGGCTTAATAATCAAAATATGAATCATATTTGATTGATTTACAACATTATTGACACTCCCTCCTCCATATTTCTTGTTTTGCAATAAAATGCTCAAAACATGCTCTAATAATAATATCAGTAAATATATCAAGCTGCTTTTTAAATATAACATAGCATCTTTCTCCTCTTTTATACACTTTTATGTATATGAAATTGTAACCAATAACTATAATCTTGCAAACAAGCCCTACTTAGACAGACATCTAAATTAAACCATTTTACACACTCATTTTGTCATCAACATAGGAAGATTTATGTCCTATACCCTCCCAACAAATTCCTAAGATTTTGATTATCTATCAAGAGATGATCATATTCCAAAAGAAACCCTTCAGATTGCATCTTAAGAGCCTCACATTCAAATTCCAGTTTCTTAACTTTGGATTTGAATGCATCAAGTTCTTCCTTCAAGGCCTTGTGCTCCACTTCATTGTTGTTTTTATTGTTCTCAAAACTTCGATTTTGTTTCTTTGCTGTCTCCACAGTCTTCCTCAGAGCCCTAAACTCTCTTATGTAATGATGCAATCTATTTAACATCACAGACATGAACAGAACAAACCCTGCCCACAGAACAAGAGAATATGTATATTAGAATGATAATATGAAACAAAAATTAATGTTGGTTAATATGTTTAAATTATATAAAATGTTATTAAAATTTATGTTTTGACACAAATTATAAAACTTAATATTATAATATAGTAATAAAAAAATTATTTATATTCAATTAAATCTATCAATCCAATAAATATAAAAGACTTTTTCGATGGCATGTAATTTTATTCTTTTTTATTTTTGTTAAGTAGATCTTTATAAAAAAAATTGTTACGACGATGACTTATATAGAAAAAGAATCTATATGACATGTAGTAAGATAGCCTCTTGTCGATGGACACATATTCTCATTTTTAGAAGTGTATATTTTTTAAATCCTAAAACTAAAGTTATAAAAAACAAAAATATAATGTAATATATGTGAATCATATAGTGAATAAATTAGAGTTTAAAAGTTATTTAAAACTCTAACACCACACAATCGTCATCTTTATAATTAAGATAATAATTTAATTAATTTTAACTTGTAAAAAAAAATGTAAGAGTGTTTTCTAAAATTCAACTCATTAAACAGACATTATTTATATCATCAATCATAAAAATGAAAAAAATTGGTAGCATTTGGATAGATTAAATTTTAGAATTTGTTACGTGGAAGTATATGGTAAAAAAAAAGTGAAAGGAAAAGTTGAGTACCGAAAAGAGAAGCTTGAAGAATGTGATAGGACAAAATGAGTTGGTCGGTGGGATTAAGAATTGGAGCTTGAAGGGAACGATACCGAATGTTGAAGATAGTGTAGAGTGATGAAGCCAGCATCAGCACCAACGTGGCGGCGACGGTTTTAACAACGGCGGGTCCCCGACCTCGCTTCACCTTATTCAAAGCGATTATTACAAGCTTCCTCATCGGAGTCTTGAATAAAAAACTCATTATCATAACCATTTCCCCAAATATCACCGCATACAAAAGCTGCAACATTTTAATTACTTATTGTTATTATTATTATTATTATTCTAAACTAATAAGGAAGCCAAAATAAGTGGAGGAGTGGTATTAATTATTAGTAATAAGTAGATTGAGATTTTTTGAGTCATCATAAAGAAAAAAGTAGATTGAGATTTGAGCGCGTGAGTTAAGTGTGCGTGTTGTGTTGAGGAAAGAAAAATCATAGTCGACATAGATGTTGTTGTTACTGTTGGTTGGGTATGGTACTCACTATTCACTATTGTTCCTCCAATCCATGCTTCTTATTCCTCATTCCCTCTTAACCCTCCTCTTCCTTCCCTAATCTCAAATATCAAAAATAAATAAATTATATGATTTTATTATTTCTCTTTTAATTTTTTTATTTGTGTTTAAATATTGTGTACATGTAAACTTACTTGCTTTTTTACAACTTTTTTATTCTACACTGCCTACTTGTTTATTTACGTAATAGACAAATTCTCCAAAATTGTAAATTTTGACTAAAGTAGTAATTTATATTTTTTTACTAAATCGACTAAATTTGTATTTAGATTTTGTTAAAAGTGGTACTCAAATTAAGAAGGAAAACTGTTTTGGACGGTTAGTTAATTAGCTATAACTACTTGTAACTGTTTTAGTTTGTTACTCCAAAAATTGAAAACTAAATTGTATATAAGCAAAAGCAAGGCTTTTAAAGAGTGAATATAGAGAGCAAGCTGCAGATTTTACAACAAGCAGGAAATCTGACAGCATAGAAACTCTATCATTGTAAATATTTTCATCTCATTATAAGTGATAATTCAAGTCACATCCAATCCCTCATACATATGAGTTAATCTCTGAACTGGCTTAACAAGTGTGTTCATTGTAGCTTTACAAGTTTGAAATTCTGCTCAAAACAAATCATTCTCTGTTTCAGTCAGAAAACGGATAACGTTCTTGACATTGATCTGATCAATATTCGTTTTATGTTTTCAATCATTCTGCGTTTTTTCTGGATAAAATCAAGAACGATTTTGGTTTAATTATCCATTGATCTTCGTTTTTCGAAACAATTGGTATCAAGAACTCTGTAAATTTTCAAATTGACTATTGTCTATGGAAAAATTTCCTGGATCTTTGCATTTATGAGGCATATGCTGAATGAGGGCTGAAACATTTCATTACATTTTAACCTTCTCTTGTGTGTGCACAAATCTTTTTTGAAATTTTTCATATCTTGGAATCTGTTTAATTGTTTCAAGGAGGGGAATGTTCATTTCCGCCTTCTTAAATGTATCCAAGATCTCCTTGTCCTTATTTGTCTCGTCCATTTTCTTAGTCTTCACTGTCCTTTGAGGAAAAGGAAGTGGTATATTTTGCTCAACATCAACAGTTTCAGGTATCAAAGTGTCCTCAACAACCTTGTTATTTTTCACAACAGTTTCAGGTGCCTTTGGTATTTCAACAACTTTCCCAGAAATTTCGGAGCAATCTGAGACAGTTGCCTGAAAACATGGTTAATATCGGTTAATATTGTTATCAGAAAGTCCCCGGCAACGGCGTTAATTTGATCTGTTGTCGCACACTGGTCAAATACAATTAATAAAATGTAAATAAAGGTAATAACTTGAATCGTTTCACAAGGACTTCTGATATAATAATAATAATAATAATAATAATAATAATAATAATAATAATAATAATAATAATAATAATAATAACCGAATTGAAAGTTAAAATTAAAAATGGGTTTTTTTAGATTTTTTATTTAACACATGAGCAAAACGATTAATCCATTTATTCGAATTTGAGACCTATCACATATTCTATCAATGAGTTTAATTTCTAATTCGTGATTCAGTTCTTATTTGACTATAGAATTGATCAAACAAGTGTAATCAATCCATTGTGAATTCGGTTTCTTTAATTGGATTAAGCATCACAATCATCAAAATATTACAGTTAATGATCAAGTGTCGCAAAATTATAATTCAATTCAATTAAAAACCGAAACCAAATGCTGTCAAATAAATTTAATTGATCCTATTGAAATTCAATTTAAGCAATCAGAATATCAATATAATCAAATAAATAAGAATAGAATCATGAATCGAAATTGACAGTGTAACTGAATCTCAAGGTGTTGATGAAACTCCAAACTCGTGGATTAATCTTATAAAACTAGCATTCCATGGAATTAAAATAAAAGCTGTTTATTTCTTGTAGCAATCTAAATCCTAATATTTATTTCCTATAAAAGAAAGAAAACTATCAATATATAGTACTCGATATTGGACTTTAGGGTTTAAAAACAAGTGGCCCGCTAATTAAAATTATTACAAAAGTCTAGATTAGGAAATCTACAATTTAGGCTTAGTAAAGTTCGGCATTAGGCTTTTATTCCAACACAAAAGTTATGTCCAACGCCTGCTCGTATGCACTAATCGGATATCCAGTGCTCAAGTTATGTCTTACAGAGCGAGCAAGAGTCAAAACGTAAATAATAAAATTAAAATGCAAATAATAAAATTATATTTCAATTTTGACCCAAAGTTTAGAAACAAGTTAAAAATATTATTCTAAGCTATAAAGAGCTTTTAAAATACCAAACTAAAAAGCTAGAAACATGTACCCAAATGCTATGATCAAGAAGTGTTAAGGGAGACCTCTGTTGTAGGTATTTAGCTCAAATTAGAATCTTTATACATGACAAAATCATTAGCAAATCGTTTGTACTTAAAATTAAAATTATATACTTTCAAGATGAAACCTTGAAGGTCAATTGAAAATCATATGGATGAGTTTAATAAGATTGTGTTAGATCTTGAAAATATTGATGTAAAATTGGATGATGAGGACCAGGCTTTGTTGTTGATAAATTCATTACCAATCTCTCTTGAAAATCTGTGTAATACACTCATTTACGGTAGAGATTCTTTGTCATTAGAAGATGTACAAGATGCACTAATCTCCAAAGAACTGAAGAGGAAGTCAGATGGGAAAGAGGAAAACAGTGGTGAGGGATTGTTTGTCAAGGCTAAGGCATGGAAAAAGAATCAAAAACAGAAGAACAAGTTCAAGAATAAAGAAAATGATAAGACTAAAATGAGATGTTTCATATGCAAAAATGAGGGACATTTCAAGAAAGAATGCCCAGATTGGAAAGTAAAGAAAGGATCAAATAGTGATGATGACTATGGTAATGCATCTATAGCTTCTGAAGGATATGAAAGCTCAGAAGTTCTTATGGAAAATTCAACTGAAATCATGGATGATGATTGGGTGTTTGAATCAGGATGTTCATTTCACATGACCTCAAATAGAGATTGGTTTCTTGTCTACAAAGAAACTGATGGAGACAAGGTGATTATGGGGAACAAATGAGCCTGCAAGGTAGTTGGAATTGGTTCAATCAAGCTGAAGTTGGAAGATGGAACCAAGATTTTGTCAAAGGTTAGGCATGTTCCTGAACTGAAGAGGAATTTAATTTCTCTAGGAATATTGAAAGAAGCTGGTTGTTCATACAAAGCAGACAAAGGCACTCTAAAAGTCATAAAAGGATCATTGGTAATCATGAAGGGAACAAGGGATCATGGTACCTACATTCTAAATGGTCAAACAATTACAGGAATGGCAGCAGTGGCATTACAAGTATCGAGCAAAGCCAACCTGTGGCATCAAAGACTAGGACATGTAAGTCTAAAGGGGATGCAAGCTCTGGACAGACAAGGTATGCTATGTGGGGACAAGATCAGTGATCTTGAATTTTGTGAGCATTGCGTGTATGGAAAGATGCATAGGGTCAAGTTCTCTACTGGGAAACATTACTCAAATTTTTTTTTGAAATATGTTTATAGGGATCTATGGGGCCCTACAATGATTGCTTCACATGAAGGTAACAAGTATTTCATTACATTTCTTGATTATTATAGTAGAAAAATATGGATTTACTTTTTGAATATTAAGGATGAACTATTTAAAACCTTTAAAGATTGGAAGTCTATGGTTGAAAATAGGACTGACAAAAGGATTAAAACTCTAAGGACATATAATGGTCTTGAACTCTGTAGTGAGAAATTCACTAGTTTTTGCAAAGCTCGTGGTGTGAACAGACGTAGAACTGTAAGAAGCACACCTCAGCAAAACGGATTAGCTAAAAAGATGAATAAAACCTTGCTTGAAAGAATGAGATACATTATGTCGAATGTAGGGATGCCTGCACAGTTTTGGGGATAAGTTGTCCATACATCTTGTTATTTGATAAATTTGAGTCCTTCTACTGCAATTGAACTCAAAACCCCTCGAGAGATGTGGACAAGGCATGCTGCAAACTACAATCATCTAAAAGTATTTGGATGTGTTGCATACTACCATGTAAATGAAGGGAAGCTAACCCCTCGAGCCAAGAAATGGTATTTTGTTGGATATCCAAGTGGTGTAAAAGCTTATAGGATATGGTGTCCTGAAAATAGGAAATGTATCATCAACAGGGATGTTAAGTTTCATGAGGTTGAACTATACAAGATTGTAAACAATGTTGTGAAGAAAGGCTCACACCAAATTGAAGATGAGAGGATTGGTCTTGAGGTGGAGAAAGTTGGAGAGAACCAGACAACGTTCTTGGAACAATAGTAGACTCAACAAGACAGAACTGAGAGGTTTAATCTTGAGGTGGATAAAGTTGCAGAAAAACGAAGAACGTTCTTGGCTTCAACCACAGAAAAGGAGAAAGATCAACAAAAGTCAAGAAGGTTCTTGACTTCAGAACAACATCATGCTCAGCAAGACAAGATTGATGCAAACCCAGCAGAACATGTTATGTTTCCAGAGCAGGAATCAAATGATTTAACCTCATCAGGGATAGAGAAAGAAGAACATCAAAACCTACCTAAAGATATGGCTATGCAGACATGATCAGCTATGCATTACATGTTGCTGAAGAGATTATACAAGAGGATCTCAAGAATTACAATGAAGTTGTCAAGTCTTAAGACAAAAACAAATGGATTTTAGCTATGACTGAGGAGCTGAAATCATTGGAGAAGAACAACATTTGGGAACTCATACCCAAACCAGCCAACTCTAGAATTGTAGGCAACAAGTGGATCTTCAAGAGGAATAAGGGAATTACAGGGGTTGAACCACCCAGGTTCAAAGCAAGGCTAGTAGCAAAGGGATTCAATCAAAGGGAAGATGTAGACTACAATGAAATATTTTCTGTTGTAGTCAAGCATGCGTCTATAAGGATAATTCTAGCCATGGTAGCACACTTTGACATGGAATTGGAGCAAATGGATGTAAAAACAACATTTCTTCATGGTGATCTGAATGAAATAATCTTAATGCAACAACCAGATGGCTTTAAGACTCAAGGAAAAGAGGATTGTGTCTACTTGCTAAAGAGATCACTTTATGGGCTAAAGCAATCACCAAGGCAATTGTATTTGAGATTTGATTCATTTATGCTCAATCAAAGGTATGCTAGAAACAATTTCGATAGTTGTGTGTATTATAAACAAGTATCATCAACCACATACATTTACTCGTTGCTATATGTGGATGACATGGTAATAACATTTAAAAGTATGAAAAAAATAGAAAAATTGAAGGAACAACTGAAGAAAGAATTCGAGATGAAGGACTTGGGGCCAACCAAGAGGAGCTTAGGAACGGAAATCATCATAATCAGAGAGCAAGGACAATTAATAATTTCCCAAGAGAGCAGCTACATTGGAAAGGTTCTAAATAGATTCAATATGTGTGAATCTAAGGCAGTGAGCTCTCCACTAGCAGCTCATTTCAAGCTTTCTTCAGCCATGTCACCAAACACAAATCTGGAAGCAGAAGACATATATGCAAGTGCCATAGGGAGTATCATGTATGTTATGGTCTGCTCAAGGCCATACATTACTCGTGTTGTAAGTGTTACGAGCAGGTTTATGGGAAACCCATGGATGAGTCATTGGCAAGTTGTCAAATGGATTCTAAGGTACCTAAAGGGAACTCAAAACATGTGTTTGGAATACAACAAAAGCTCAAAAACTTCAAGTCCAGTCCAAGGATTTGTAGACTCTGATTTTGCGGGGGATTTAGATAGAAGATCTCTTACAAGATATGCGTTCACAATTTTTAACAACACAGTCAGTTGGAAAGCTAATCTTCAACACATAGTGGCATTATTAACAACAGAAGCAGAATATGTTGCTCTTAGTGAAGTTGTGAAAGAAGGAATTTGGCTGAGAGGATTGATCACTGAACTTGGTGTTAAACCAGAGTCAGTTTGCATAAATTGTGATAATCAAATTGTCATTCATTTGAGTAAAAATCAAATGTATCATGAAAGAACCAAGCATATAGACATCAGGTTGCGTTTCATCAGGGATGTCATCGAAAGGGGTGAGATAAATGTGGCAAAGGTGCACACAAGTGACAACCCAGCTGACATGTTTACAAAACATGTCACACTGAGCAAGTTCAGGCATTGTTTGAATTTGCTTAATATCAATCCCATAAATTGAGATCAAGGACTAAGAGGATTTGATTTGAAGAATCATAAGCTGAAGCTTCTCATTTGGTACCAAGGTGGAGAATTGTTAAAAGTGGTACTCAAATTAAGAAGGAAAACTGTTTTGAGCAGTTAGTTAGTTAGCTATAACTACTTGTAATTGTAATTGTTTTAGTTAGTTTGTTTGTTACTCTAAAAACTAAAAACTAACTCTATATAAGCAAAAGCAAGTCTGGAAAAATTGAGAATTTTGAAGAATGAATATAGAGAGCAAGCTGCAGATTTTACAACAAGCAGAAAATATGGCAGCATAGAAACTCTATCATATAAGCATTTTCATCTCATTATTAGTGATAATTCAAGTTAGATTTAGTCCCTCAAACGTAAGAGTTAATCTCTGAATTGGGTTAACAAGTGTGTGTGTTAATTTTAGCTTTACAAGTTTAAAATTCTGCTCAAAACAGATCATTCTCCATTTCAATCAGAAAATGGATAATGTTCTTGATATTGATCTGATCAATCTCCGTTTTATGTTTTCAATCATTATGCGTTTTTTCTAGATAAAACCAACAACAATATTAGTTTAATTACTAATTGATCTTCGTTTTCACAACGATAATATAAAACATTAATTAGATATGTGATTTTTCAATGTTATTCCATATATAATGTTATTTCATTGCAATTAATTTGCATGTAAAATTTAATAATCGCTTTTATTATCGTCAAATTAAACTTAACACTCCTATGTTTTTCCAACTTTTTTTTATTCTTCAAAAATCACGTTTTTTTATAGTAAATGTTGAATTCAAATTACTTAGAGTCAAAACTCATGAAAATGATTTAGACGGTTAATTCAAGAGCCATCAATTTATTCGTGATTGAATGGTTGAGATTAGCAAGTGTGTCACACAATTATTGTACCAAATCTAAATTTGTAGAATTCATATAGTTGGTTAAAGCAACTTTTAATGCATATTTGCAAAAGTATTTGGACTTTATGGTTCTAATCTAACTAGCTTATAGTGTAGCAATGGTTGACATTTACTAATTCCCATATTTTATCATCTATTTAGTTGATTTATCTTGTGAAAATTATGAGTAAAAAATAATAATTTGGGCATAATATGAAATAAGGTTATATTTTCCTAAAAAATATCCTTATTATTACTAACAATAAAATGTAAGAATACTTGTTCAACACTTAAAACATTATTTATATATTCTTAAAAAATATATGAAACCAAAATATATTAACACCATTTTTCCAAGCACAAGTTATGATAAGAAATTACTTATATATTCTTAAAAAAAAATATATGAAACCAAAATATATTAACACCATTTTTTCCAAGCACAAGTTATGATAAAAAAATAAATAAAAAAAAATAAAAAAATAAAAAACGAAGAGAGTAACAACAAGGTCTAGTACAAAATCAATAAATCAACTATAAAATAACAATCCTCTATCACAACACAACCAACAAACAATTTATACGGCTAAACTTTCATTCTTAGACAAATAAGTAAATTTAAACACTTGTAACCATCTATAAAATGGATTGAAAGACATAAAATAGAATTATGCTTTCTATTTATTTATAAAATAAATATCTTTTACCTCGTAAACAATTATTTAGATATTTAAATGTATGAAACATAATTATTAAAAAATTTAAATGTGGCGATATTATAAAAAAAAAAGAATTAATACATATTATAAATTAAATTTTATTAAATTGACCATTTGTGTTGTTAAACACTTCATCATTCACATTAAATAGATAGTATATTCGAAATAATAACATTAAATTATTCAAAGACAGCGCTGACCTTTTTTAAAAGTTAATAAATAATTTATTAAAATTTTATTTAATAACTATAGAAAATTTCTTAAATAGAATTAATGACATTTTTAAATCTATTTTTTATATTTTTTAAAAAATAAAATAAGACACTTCAACTGTTCTACTGCAACATCAATAAATCATGTAAAATTTTCCATCTTTTAGTTGAAGAAAAAAAATCGTGTATACATTGTACCACTCTAATAACTCATACTAGTAATATGTTTACTACTTGTTTCATGATTTCTCAATTTATAACTAATATTTCTCATACAAGCAATGTGCTCACTTTTTGTCTCATGATTTCCTACGTTTAACTAATATTTCTCTCATTCCTACTATCTTTCGTTAGCCAATTTACTTTACTATTTATTTATACTTTAGTATTAGATAATTTGCAATAAAAACAAATTGTTCTATTGAATTTATATAAGATTTCATCTATTTTAATTTTAAGAATATTAGAGTGTGAGACCTTTTTATTAAATAAATGAGGCCTTTCTATTTAATAATCATCTTACTCGTCGGTTACTTGTGATTTTTTTTTAATAATAATACAAATTTGAAAAAAAATATTATTATTATTATTATTATTATTATTATTATTATTATTGTTATTATGATAATGTCTTTCATATTTAAAAGTGATATATTTTTATGTATAGAAGGATATTTTATTGAATTCGACACAAATTAAATTATGTAAGTGTATTGTTTTATTGTATCTGAATGTAAAGTGAATTGGATTAACTTTTATCTCAAACCTACTATATTGTACTAATGATACTAATTATAATTATACTAATTATAATTATACATTTTTCATTCACTCTTCTGTTCCTCTTTAAAACCGAAGCATTATTTATAATATAGAAATATTTAAACAGCAACCCAATAAACATGATTTATGTAACCATTTTGTCAACTCAAATTAAAATATGGACTTTGTTGATTTAACTCAAATTAACTGTTATTGCTGAGTCAAAAGATCTGACAAACAAGAGAACAAGAAAAGGAAAGGACTGTCTTTGAAAGCCTAAACATATCAATCAAAGTTTGAACAAGAAAGTTGCTCAGATGAGTCAAACAATGAGACGGATGAAGAGCCTGAGATTGGTTTACTTGTCAAAAAGTTTATAAATTATTCTTTTCATTTCATTATAAATTATAATTTGTTCTACAAATATTTGTGTATTTAGTTTATTGGAAAGATTTTGGAGACTCTTCAAAACACAGTCTAATAAAAAATATATAATTTTAATAATTAAAAAAATTAATAAAATAAATTTTAATTTATATACACGTCAATCTACATTGTACAACGAGATCTATGATAACTTTCTCTTGATAAACTTAGTTTTATCTTTAGATACAAATACAATTTTTTTTTTTTTGCCATTACTAATTATAATATGAAGAGAAGCGAAGTTGACGAACAATTGACATTGGATTAAAATTGCAATATAAAACAAAAGTGCAATTAATCTTTTATCAAATATAGACGTATATACTCCGACAATTACTTTACTTAGATCGCTATTAATTAAAACAAAATGAATTTTGAATAAAAGACATTTGTTTTTTTTCTTGATTTTGTCGAACAACACCGATAATTATTTATCATTAATACAGAAATATGTGCAATAAGATAAAAAAAACGGTCAACAATATAAATAGAAAAATACAATTGATTTTTGCATTAAAAACAACAAAACTTGTTAATTTCCTTCTGATATCAGTAGATGCAGATCGTGGGATTTGTCAATTAACTCATGGTCAATGATTTATTTGGTGGTAGTTGCATGCCTATCCAAAACATCATTGTCCCATTGCCTAACAAAAAATTCAAAGTACCAAAGATAACCAATACATATACTAGTAGTTCACAAATCAACGTCATGTGGCAAATGAACCACTAAGTTAAATTAAGACTTAAAAAAGAGAAGGAATAGAGCAATCTATGTCAGTATGTCCTACATTTCAATCTTCTATAGTAAATGTTGACAAGTACAAAGGAAAAATGGCTCAAGTTAAGCCTTGAAAAGGAAACAAACTATGTGGACACCGACTCCATTTTCATATACTTTGTTAGTGTTAGTATTGCATTTGGCGTTTGTGTCAGTGTTAGTGCTTCATAGAAAATGAACGAAGCTTCGTAACGATGTAACGAAGGAGTTCATTCAATGACCGACAGCTCGACCACACAGCAAAGCATTACTTGGTAATGGATACTCATCTCTCCATGAATTAGCTGAGGAATACACACGAAGATAAAATTGTTGTCCTAAGTACTGACGACCCCAGTCCTCTGATCTCACATTCCAAATTCCAACATTGTCCAAAGGCATGTACACTGCAGTCCAAGAATTTGGATACACCTATGTAGTGTTGCATCAAAACACAAAGCCAATGCATATTTTTCAGTCACAATTTAATCATAATATAGCTTACTTTAAATCCTACATGAAAATCTATTAACATGATGGTTACCTGAACTGTGCAACGTGAAATTGTGTCTATCAAATTGTAATTTGACCTGCTTGCAGCTGACCATTGGCCTCCATCCATTCTGAAAAATATAGATATCACAAAAATGTTGAAATATTACTAATTTTAGTGACTAAATTAATAACTCCTACAATTTCAAAAACTAAATTTGGTAATTACTCGATTGTTAATATTAAAAATATATATAGTTTAGTTGCATCTACATGCAAGGAAAATAATTCAATTCTGTATTACAATTTTGTTAGGTGAAACTTACCCTACAACAAAGAAGTGATGGCCATCAATATGCCAAGACTGCAAACTGTCTTCAGGATTTTCAAACACAATCTCGACATATCCTCGAAAATCAGCAGCCATGACAGAAGTCTGAAGATAACCACCACCACCCGAAGGGCTGTCCGGGATACTTCCAAGGCTGAAAACTCCTTGAATCTTAAAGTAATCAGCCAGTTTAAGCGGCGTATCAGCAGGGATGAAAGAAACACTATTGACAGCAAATCTTTGCTTGCCATTGATAATTGGTGCAGAGTTTTCGAGTCTAATTGTTCGCGTTGTGTTTATTAAACCATAATGGTATGATCCTTGTGGATTAGGTCTTGGTCCACTGGCTGTCAGATTCCTCCTGATATGATTCAACTTGTTACACAAGTTATTTCAACTAGGAACATATATTTTTTTTGCTTATATTTAAGGTCAGAGAGAACAATACCTGAGGGAGCGAGCTTGTTCGAGAGACCAATCAATTTGAGTAGTGAGGCCTGCAGGAGGAGGACCAGAAACAGTTCTTGCTGAGTTACTGTAATGAAGAATGGAGGTAGCGGTCAAAACTTGAGAGGTAAATCGGGTTGAGACGACCATATAATAGTCTTGTGGTGGCTGATCAGCAGTAACCAAGACAGAGTAACTCTGCCCCAAATGAAGGTCAATGGAATCATAACTGTTTTGTAGTGTGTGGATTCCTTCCACTTCAACTAGCTGCATCTTATGTCCTTGAATTCTGAAATTAATGGAAGTTTTGAGTCCAACATTTGATATTCGGAATCGGTAAGTCTTGCCTGTCAAATAAGCAAGAAAGTTGTCATTAATATTTTTGAATATGGTTCATATTCACTGATAAGTAAGTAGTCGCTTGATTGTAATGTAGCGAGTGGAGTAAAACTCGTCTGTGATCAATTGTTTGTGCTCGTGTGTTTTATTTATCGGTTTTCTTTAGAACCGGATTTGTTGATCTAACAAATATCCCTATCATAGCATCAGTTGAAAGAAACAAAATGGTTGAAGTTTTTGTACTATATACCTTGATCAACAGTGAATGTATAAGCATTAGAACCATGACCATTGATGATAAGCCCATCAGGAAAAGGAAGGTCACTTCCACTGTCAAGAATGGCCTTCAGATCCTGAAAGAATAAATAAATACAAATATACTTATAGTTTAAGAGGGAATTCACGGATACTGCAGACTATTTCTGGTGTTTGACACTGACAATCCGACGTGACACTGACACATTCAACTACATCTCAAATGCTTACTGGTGTCTACATGTCAGTATCGTTAAACAAAAAATGTTTTTCACAAATATAACCACAGGAACAGCACATGTAAATGAAGAGTAAAGGTATTTACAGTGTGATTTCTGTTGTACCAGTCTCCTGCCAAAATGGAGAAATCTGCTGCTGGAGGAGGAAAAGGTACAGGAATCAAGGGACGGCTGTTAATTTTGAAGGCACCATAACCACCTGCAGCCTTGTGGAATGCAAGGGAAGGAAAGTAAAAGTAGCTACCAATCTGATCTTTAACTTGAAGAACATAAGTAAAGTTCTTCCCTGCTGGGATTGGACAGTTTGTACCATATACTCCATCTTGCCATGAATTCCTCCTTTGTTGCACACCATTCCTATAAACAATCATCACATCCTCTTAATATATTAGTCTTAACACTCAAATAAGAACCCATAAATAATAATATGACAACAATATATATTCATTCTTATGTAGATTGCAAGATATAGTGTATAATAATAGTAAATCATTTTCATCACATTTATTGTTAGAGCAACAAATCCGGTTCTAAAGAAAACAAACAAATAAATGCACACAAGAACACAAGCACATAATCTAGAACATAGTAGTTTTTAGATGATGCAATTCTCAGTGTTATAGAGTAAATGTTGTGTTTAAAGACGCTCTTGTTTCGCTCATTGTGCTTACAGCTCCACTCGCTATGCTTGAGTGAGTGCAACTTGTAAGTGAATATGAGTCATACTCAAAACCACCTACGTGTTATAATGATTGTTTATGTAGCTAATACTTTAAACAGTGAACAAAACAAGAAAACTAGCAAAAGAGAAAAACTAACCAAGAAATAAGGAAAGGTTCATTCAAGCTATTGAAAACACTGATGATCAAGTTATCATTGGTGACAGATTCAATCTGTGGTCCTGGAAACTGTCCATTTATCAATATCCCCTGCCATTTGATAAACCAAATTAATATCACTATATATTAATTAGAAAAGAAATTTGAAAACAATATAATTATAACCTGTTGTTTAATCCCAAGAGGATAAATGTCACCATAGGTAACATTCCAAGTATAGAATCTATAAGGGTCTTCCCCATTTGCAACAAGAAACAATACTAACAACAATGAGAGATACCAAAGTCTCTTGTAGAAGTTCATTTCTCCAATCTAAATGAAGCAAAAGTATAAGTTGGCAAGTTGTTTTGTTTTGTTTGTTTAAATAACAGTGATAATAATAACTGTTCTTTTTCTTTGGTGTGCCAACACAGCTACATTGTAAAGGTAAAGTTGTTCTGTTATGTCGGTGTAAGAGAGAGAGAGAGAGAGAGAGAGAGAGAGAGAGAGATTCTTCTATTCAACATGAGTAATGGACCAAACTACCTACCTCTTTCTGTATATGAGCTGTATTCATTCATTCATTCATTTCAGTATCTTATTCTTTGGAAAGAGCGTGACTGTACACAGAGCCGCAATAGATTATTGATTTTAATTTCGATAAGAGTGTGACTGTACACAGAGCCGCAATAGATTATTGATTTTAATTTCGATAATAAAGAAATTACAGTAATAGATGGATTAAACTGATATGTCATATAGTAAGAATGGCATAACTGTATAAGGACTTGAAGCATGGTGGGATGAAGTAGAAATAAATAACACTTTACTGTTCTAAAATAATTGTTACATTTGTAAAAAAAAATATTTTAAAATAATTATTGCATTTAATTTTTACTATAATTTTAAATATTTATTTTTTAATTTTACTTTTTAATTAATGATGTGTGTATCACTCTCTTAAATTATTATTTTATATTTTATATTAATTAACAATAAAAATAAATAAATAATTGATATAGATAGTTGGATAAAATTCACAAGTAAAATTCACCTTAAATTAATTATTGGATGCTTTTACCAAATCTAAGGTTTTAGTGCCTTTCTTCACTTTCAAAATACATGATGTTGACCAAGGGGCAAGGTGAAGAAAAGGAAGTGGTAATCAATTGTAGAATAAGAATAGTTTTAAGTTTCACACAAGTGAAAGCACACCTTTCAAAAAGAAATAAAAAATAACTCGTGAATTTAATTTAATGTGATTAGACACTCCATATTTAATAACTACATCACAATCTTATAATAAAATATTGCAATATTTATAAGAATTAAATTGCAAAACATCTAGTACAATTTTTGTAACAAAAAATCGTAAACCATCTCAAACACAAATTTTGTATGGAAAATTACAGACTCTAAAAAATACACAACTTTCCAAATTCTAATACACCAAAAGAATTTATAAAATTGTTGTGGTGAAAAAAAACTTACAATAATTCTCTGAATGTTGTAAGATCTACTGCATAATTCTACGACTTTAAATGTTGTAAATAAGTTAAACATCAAACCACAAAAAGTAAAATACAATTGAGAGGAGAAAAAGCATATCATGTTTTTACTTTGAAGTGACCAAGTGAGAAATCACATAAATGATAAAAATTATTATACTACTCAAACAAGAAATTCAAAGTTCAGCAAACTTAATTTCTAACAAACAAACAGCAAAAACTATAATCTCTCACGGCAATAATTAAAATATCAAAATATATTTATTACATTTTATTCCAAATTTAAAATAAAACTCATGAGTACTATTAAAATGATGAAGAACAAAAAGAGGTTAAAGCCGTGATCATGTTGAGTGATCAGCAAATGATTAATTTAAACAAAGTCAAATTTTGAAGTTGTCAAGGGGAACTCTCTTCAGCAACAGCACAAGAACACAACAACATCAACCTATTTGTTTGGTTGGTTATTTTATCCTTGTCCTGTACAAGAGGGTACATTTTGGTTTGATATTATGAT
The DNA here is from genome assembly GCF_000331145.2 of Cicer arietinum. Lineage (NCBI taxonomy): Eukaryota > Viridiplantae > Streptophyta > Magnoliopsida > Fabales > Fabaceae > Cicer > Cicer arietinum. The sequence goes on from NC_021160.2 coordinate 48,691,650, forward strand.
GATGACCACTTTCTTTGATGATCTTTATTAAAAGTCATCAATGATTCCACACTTAGCTTCATGTTTCTTTCCATCGTGGCCTTCATTATAATGAGCACACTATCCATCACAACCTGTGTAAATAGCAAAATGTAAAATTAAATTAAATTATGTTGGCCACAAGAGATATACTTCCTCCTTTCTGAAATAAATGTGGTTGCAGCATATAAAAAAATATTCCAAAATAAGTGGTTCTGTTTTATCAACGTGACATTATTTTTTTCTATCAACTCTATCTCTAAATTAATATTTTTTAACGGCTCCCTAAATTAGTATTGTCTATACCACTTTTAAATCATTATATATTTATAATAATAGTTAATAAAGAAAATTTTATAACATTATAAAAAAAATAATTTATTTTTATATTTTTGAATGGGTGTGAAATAACGCAGGAGAAATACTTATTTTCTGGAATGGATAGTGTATATGAATTACTAGAACAATAAAAGCGTACAATATGTGTAGTTTATGTGCACATATAAGTTACTACATGTGTTTCTTTTTAATTGTTCTTTAAGGTTGTTTTACTCAAATTAAAGAAATCAATAAACTAATTTTTAAATCATAATTTAATTGATAAATATCGACGTTGAATTAAATGTCTTGTTTTAGATTTAAAATAGGATATCGCAATTTTATGAAATAATTATAAAAGGCATTTGGAAACCAGGACTTAGTCTAGTCATTTGAGCATGATGTGCCTAGTATATGAAAAGTATTTAATTGAGATATTTTTATAAGCAATAAAACTATATAGAAGGCTTCCTTGTGACATATATTTGAAGAACCTCCGAGTGTGCCTAATAAAAGAATAATTGTACCGGGCACTCCTCTATTTTTACCTTCCACTCCCTTATTTTTTTCTAATGACTATTTTACCCTTTTTATTTTATCACTCTCTTTTCTCACCCTCACCTTTGAAACTTACAAAAAATTTCTTAATATTCGAAAGTTTTAAACTTTCAAAATAATTAAAAGTGAGTTTTATTATCTATTCGGAACTTTTGTTAAATTAGAACTTTCGAAATATAATTTTACATAAATAATTATCAATTTCGAAACTTTCGATGAATATGAAAGTTTTGAAGTTAACATTTCCAGAAAGTTTCGAAAGTTTGGAAGAATTTGAAACTTCCGAAACACATATCATTCGGAACTTTCGTTGAATATGAAAGTACCGAAATGAAAATTTCTAGAAAATTTCGAAAATTTGGATGAATGTGAAACTTCCCCGAAACACATTTTTCAAAAATTTCAAACATTCGAATTAAGTCAATTTCGAAAGTTTCAAAAAATTCCAAACTTTCAAAATTTTCAATTCATTTTTAGAAAATCTGAAAAGAAACTTCCGAAATTAGATATCAAATTTAATACTAATAATTTATTACTATAAATATATTACTATTTATTACTATAAATATATTACTATTTATTAGTATTAATTTATTACTATTTATTAGTATTAATTCATTACTATTTATTACTAATAAAAATGCATTTCGGAACTTTCCATGAATAGCAAAGTTTCGAAACTGAAAAATTTTACGTTTCTGAATTTTATATTTCGAAACTTTCAGATTGTCAGAAAGTTCCGAACGTTTCTAGGTTTCTGCATTTCGAAAGTTTCATGTTCACGGAAACTTTCGAAAGTTTCAAAATTTTGGGAAAAAATGAACTTCGAAAGTTTCATGTTCATGAAAACTTTCGAAATTTAGAAAGTTAATATTTCGAAAATTTCAAAGTTTCGAAATTTATCTTACTTTTGGATTTCGAAAGTTTCAAAATTTTGGGAAAAAATGAACTTCGAAAGTTTCATGTTCATGAAAACTTTCGAAATTTAGAAAGTTAATATTTCGAAAATTTCAAAGTTTCGAAATTTATCTTACTTTTGGATTTCGAAAGTTTCAAAATTTTGGGAAAAAATGAACTTCGAAAGTTTCATGTTCATGAAAACTTTCGAAATTTAGAAAGTTAATATTTCGAAAATTTCAAAGTTTCGAAATTTATCTTACTTTTGGATTTCGAAAGTTTCAAAGGTTCGAATGTTTGCAAATGTAATTCAGACAATTCAAACTTTCGAATAAAATAGATGAAAAAAAAAAGAGAGAATCTTTTTGGGGGTTTTTACTAATAATATTAGGGGCAATTTGGAATTTTCCTTGATGATGAGGGGATGGGAGGTACAAGTGGGGGGTGCACGGTACAAAACTCTAATAAAAGGCTTTCGTATTAGACTGCTAGTGTGAGTGTGGGCCTAAAGCCCATCATGGTGCTATCCCCGCTACACAAGCCCAGATGCATACTCCTACTTCAGATATAGAAAAACAAGGAGAAATCTATCTCTCACCTCCTTACATTTACTTCCCACTCTCCAAAATACATGAAAATATTATTTTACCTCTTATTATTTAATAGTTAAATTTTCTTAAATTATTAACATTTCAATAATTTCAGATTTTTCTTTTTTTTTTAAATTATGAAAAAATTGCATTTCAGAAGATTTACATTTATCTAAATTTTTTAAATTTAAAAAAAATATAAAAAAGTTGCATTTTGAAAATTTCACATTCATTCAAAAATTCGAATAACTTTTAAACTTAAAAAAAAAAAAATTATTTCAGAAGGTTTACATTCATCCAAAGTTTTGAAATAATTTAAAACTTTTCAAAAAAATGTATTTCGGAAATTTCACATTCATCCAAAGTTTAAAAAAAAACTTAAAAACAAATTGTATTTTGCAAGTTTCACATTCATACAATATTTTGAAATTTTGAAAAATTTAAAAATTTGCATTTCGGAAACTTTTGAAAAAATTCTATTCCGTAAGTTTCACATTTATCCAAAGTTTCAATTTATTTTTTAAACTTTTAAAAAAATTACATTTCAGAAGTTTCACATTCATCTAAAGTTTTAATTTATTTTTTTACTTTAAAATAAATTGCATTTTAGAAGTTTCACATTCATCAAGTAATAGAAAGTAAATAAAAGGTAAAATTATATTTTGATGTGCTTTGTGGAGTGGAGGTAAATCTAAGAGGGTGAGAAGTGGATTTTTCAAAAACGCATTAGATTAACTTTCCCAAAGTTTTTTCGCTTACTATCATGCTCTTTAGATTGACTAATCTGAAATTCGAAGGTATATTTTACCCAAAAAAAAAAAAACCATCTTCAAATGAATTAATATAGAAATGTACTTTATATGGTTTTTAGAATATATGGGGTGCAAGAAGATGTTATTATTCTTCTATATGAGACTTTTAAATGTGTTGAAATTGTACTAAAGAAAAAAAATAGAAACAAAGAGACAAATAAATGTGTTATAATTGCACTAACGAAATAAAAGTAATAAATAATATTTATCATAATAAAAGCATTGTGAGAAGTAATAAAAGAATAAATTAATAAATAATTAAAATGATAAAATATATAACTTTTTAAAAATGTCATCAATTTGAGAGGATAATATTTTATTTGTTGTATAAAATTAACATATTTTATATATAAAGATTAACAATAGACCATTATTAGAAAATGGTCTGAAACTTCAATAATGACTAATTGGAGTTTTGAAGTTAGAATCAAATTGGTAAAAATAACATAGCAAATATGTTTGTACTTTAAATTTTAATTTATATTTATTTTTTTTATTTTTTATTAATTTGAGATTGATTAGATCATCATCTTAATCATGAGGATAAAAAAGACCAAAAGATTTTATTTATAAAAAACAACATTAAACATCGTTAAAATTTAGTTCAACTTTCAACTTTTAATCCACGATAATTAATAAGTGATCTACCGTATAACTTAAAAACAAATATTGAGAAAACAATTATTATTCGTTAGAAATCAAAGTTTTTTTTTATGCAATTATTTGATTTGGGCTTTTAAATCCCTTGCTTTCTTTTTAGAGTCCGAGCCGTTTTAGAAAAAATTAATTCGCCTATTTGTATTTTGGAATTTGGACCTAATTAGGCTTTTTTTTTTAAATAAAAAAAAATGGGTCAAAAGTTTAAAATAAAAGTGGGTTGATTTAAGGTAATTTTCCCTTCCTTAGTAATTTTAGAGTGATGTTTAGTTTTTGTCTTGTTATGATATTTTGATTCGTTTCAAATTTACACTTTGTTTTCTTGACATGCCTCGTAATAATTATTTAATAGGTATCTTATTTTGAGTAAGATATTGTTGGAGGTTGTGATCTGATTCAACATCATATCAGCTTTATATATAAATTGTCAACATGTGGTTGGATTAGTCATATCAAAGACTATCTATAGTCGATATGAATAATCATTAACAAATGCTTTTTTCATAGATGAATGAGTTTAAAGACTAAGAATCTTACATTATTCTTGATTGTTGACCATATATAAAAGAAAATAGTTTGATTGTTAAGATTAAAGTTTTGATTTAATAATTTTTTAATGATTTTAAAATATTTATGTGTATCATTAACGTCATTTTGACTTCCTTGTTGAAATCAAAATATAGATAGAGAATGTTTCAATCTTTAGTTAATATGATAAAATTGTTCTATTTTAGCATTTGAATCAAATTTATTTTTTGATAAAAAAAAATATTGTGAACTATTAAAAGAAGGCACTTAAATTCTTGCCTGAAACTAAAAATAAAAAAAATAAAAAATAAAAAAAAATATTTTAAAAAATGTCATCCATTTGTTACAATTTAAAAAAGTATGAGAATAAATAAAAAATGTATAAACTGCTTCAAATTATAAGTTATTTTAAATCATTTCTATAAAAAATATGTCTTTGAAGAGATTAACATTTTAAAAGAATTGATTCCGCTACAGTAACAAATACAAATAACTTGTATTTGTTTAAATATCTAAAACATAATTTATAAATTATTGAATGCAAAAAAAAAATTGATAATCCATAACAATCAGAGGTTTGGATTAGTTATTATTATTTAATAATAATAACAAAGATGGGATGATTTTATTTTTGGGCTTCATGAAAACAAATGGATGTCAATGGCCTCAATCAAAAGGTTGATTGGATTTTTTGTGTTAAAAAAAAAACTACGATAACAAGAACAACAAATGAATTCTAAAAATAGTGGTTTTTTTTTCTTCTTAATATTCTCAAAAAGTTTCAAAAACACGTGTAGATTGATTAATTTAAATTGAACAATCTAAACAGAATTTTTAAAATATTGAGCGAGGAATGAAACTACCTTTCAAAAATCAATTTAAATCACTTTTTCGTTAATATATTGGGTCCGAATGACCCATTTGCTTATTTTCGTTAAAATGGTTTAGTAAAAATGAAAATAAGATAAAAAGATAAATAAACAAAAATGATATGAAATTAACAAAAAGGTTGCACAAAATACACCAAAAAAAGGAGTACAAAATTTGATACCATTTATGTATATCCTCCTCCGTTTTCATTGGCTAATTTTATGAATAAATTGGACTTCAAGACCGAATAACTTCAAAACATTAGTCAATGACATTTCCGTACACAAAATCCACAACCCACCAATTATACACCCCCATCTTATGATAAATATATATTTTTTATTTTAATGTTTTTTCCAATAATGCTTTTTTTTACATGTTTTGCTTGTTGATAGATCTGTCAATTAAATACCACACGAAGTTGTGCAGCTTTATTAATTTCACCACATCAAACATATAAATTAGTTATAAGAAAACAAAAACAAACACAAAAAATGTTTTATTTTTTTTTTCTACGGAAAATTATATGTTTTAATCTTTATTTTATAAATGATAGATTTTAAAGGGACGAGGGAACAAGAGGCAGTTTCACAGAGCTCCATGTATAAAATATATATTTCAATCCAATAGCTTTTAGGATTTGGCTTATGAAGAAGAATATTCATAGAATCGCATAAAAAATAAGCATAAATGTACCTGAAGGCAACAGATATTAGGTCCCTTATTTTGTAATTCCTTAGGTGAGGACACTGCACATTTGAAACTTGAAATTAATCCCAGCTAATTAAGAGAATAAATCAATCAAGAAATTTCTACAATCAAAATCTAAACCACACCCATTAGTTAATACCAACAAATAAAAGTTTGTATCTTTGGTGTTCTAGAGGTTCTAAAGATTTGAGATCATGAAAGAAAGGACCTAGAAAAGAAAGTTCTTTTATTTTAATTCAAATTTTACTTTTATTTATTTATTTTTAAAAGACAAATTATTTTTACTTATATATATGAATGTTATTTAAGCTTATATAAATGATCTTTGATTTGTAAGTTTAGAGATGAAGCAATTAAATGAATCATAGAACAATAAAAATAAAAAAGGAGAGAGAAACATACCAGTGAAGGAGAATGAAGTAGAAAGAGAACCAAAGTTTATGAGTGAAGAAACAAAGCGGTGGGCACTTGTCCCATTGAGATCTCTTTGCCTCTATTCCCTCTCCCTTATTATAGAAACACAACTAGAGACTTTAGGGCTTAAGTAATAACCATCTATGGTCTAAAATAGCACCAAAAACTAAATTAAAATATAATTTTTTTTTATCAAAAAATTATATTATTATAATGGCACTGATTAAGAAATAAAAATAGAAATTTTGTATTAAAAAGAAAATTTAAAATTTTTAAAAATTGAATACACAATTTTCAATGCAAAATTTAGTTTAAGCCGTTTGTATAGTTTAACTCTATTGATATTTAAAAAAATTATTCTAACAAATCTAAAATAAATTAATTTGTATTCAAACACTATAAACTTTATACAATTAAAATAAGTATAATAAACTAAAATGAAAAGAGATAATGTATAATTATAAAAAGATATATAAATAAAACATATTTTATTAGGATAAATCTATTAATATAATGTAAAATAAAAATGCTAATAATAAAATATAATTGTTATATTTAAATATCGGGTAATCAATTTTAAATGACGTCAACCCAATACTCAAATAAATTGGGTTCAATTATTTTGATTTGGTATAGACCAAAATAAGAAGGAAAAAAAAAACAAGCTGTTTTTATTGATTTAGTTTATACCTTTGAATTTATCGAGGGATCGATTTGATTCTTACGCTTATAAGTAAAAATGCCTTAATCATTTATCATATTAGTTATGACCTGGATTCAAATCAAGAATTTAAATACATTAAAATTATTATTATTTACAGTTAATACAAATGATTTGATCGTTTCTCATATTATATATGATTTGATTCAAATTCGAAATTTACCCTGCATTGGATATACCCCTCTTATTAAAAAAAATTATTATATAAAAAAAGATATTTTTAATACAATATAAGAATATTGTTTCATATTTACTCTTTCAAGAAATTAAAATGTTTAAACCAAATTGTACTCACGTTATGTAAAAATAGAAGAGGGTTCTTTTTGGTCAAAAACAAAAGGGGAAGAGGTGATCTTGTCATAAAAATAAATAAATAAATAAATTAAAGAGGTGTGTGTCATTTAAATAGAAGTGTGGGAAGTGTGTGCAATTTTCTTACTAATTAGATAATTTTTTAATTGTTGCTTTTGTAGAAAAAAATTGTTAATTTTTTGTTGTCCTTTTTAAAATTGAATGCAATACAATTAATTATTGGTTTGTCAATATACCTTTAACTATATATGACAAAGAAATAAATATACTAAATATGATATAGTAATAAATAGTTAAAAAATATTATTAAAAAAAAAGACAAATAATTTTATAAAATTATATAATTTATTAATATTAAAATGACAATTAAAAATAAATAAAATAAAGAACATTAATATCTACAAAATAGTAATATGTTTTCTTTCTTTGAAATGAAAAATAAAATATACTTAAAAAGTTGATGTATCTAGTCGAACGTTTAGACTATATACATCAATTTTCAATTAACATTTCGTCTATATTTTAAGTATGTGTTTTTTTAAGAAATCTAAAATAATTAATGTTTTTGTTTCTTTTCACGTAATAAAGGAGATATTTAAGTCATAAATAAATATTTGGGGGAAAATATGATTTTGGATAAACTATTATTTAAGTTTTTAAAAATATACTACATTATTATTTTGATATCTGACCCTGCAAAAAAAATTTAAATTAATCATCGAATCTTTAAAATAGTCATTAAAATATATATCTTACTATTATAAATTTTTTTTAAAATACAATATAATATAAAATTATTTATAAAGACTAAAAAAGTGATTTACTTTTTTTTTTAAACTAATGAAAATTTACTTTCTCACCTATATTAGATCTATTTTGTACGATAAATTAATCTATAGAGTTGCGCGTAAAAAGTTCCATAAATAAAAAAATACAATATACCCACAAATGTTCTGAACTGCTAATCTCACCTCGAAGAATATGCTTGAATTGCAATTTTCTTTACGAACTATGTCTGCACAACAATCTAAAAAAACACCTATTAAATTAAAGGGTGTGTGGAATTTTATTAATATAAAAAGTGGAGTGCAATTTCTTTCGATGTTTAAACAAATGATCCTGTTTAAGCAATATTTTAAGTCATAAACCATCGATTATAAATACAATTAGTATTACAAATAAAGGATGGGAAAAACAGGTGGTACATTCATTGAACCTAGACACTACATAGTACCAATTAGGAACATTTTGGTTGAAGGACGAGCTGTAAAAATATTTGGCATATCATGATACATATGCGTAGCAATAGCATATGTCTAACATTTTTAAGAAAAAAACAAAGCAAAAAAGAATAAAGCATCCCCATCATCAACGACTCATCTTTGGTAATGTTCTCTTTTTCTTGTGTGAAACAATATTATTATAATATTTCTTTTGACAAAATATTATAAAGTATTCTGCGCAAAATCAAATGTATAGTATTTAAAAATATATAGAAAATACATTTTTATCAATAATATTAAAAAATTTAATTTTACTTTTTATTCATATTTGTAAAAAGTGTCTCTTTCATACATTTGTCTTATAACCATTTAAAACTAATTTAATATTACTAATAATAATATTTCATTCAACCGTCACGCCTCTGTTTTATTAATTGCTCTTTGGATGACACCAAAAGTTCAAGTAAGTAAGTTCAGTATTTTTGGGGGACTCAATTAAGATGGAAATATGTCTATATATATATAGTAAAAAGATTGGAATATTTCAAAGGTGAAATGTATATTAATTGTATATCAATAATTCAACCCAAAAAAGGAATTTAATTTGGCTTTTTTAGTATCAAAGAGTCATTATTAGTTTTATTAGATCAATACATATAGTATTATATGTGTGTGTCGTACACTCAACTGCTCAAACATAATTTTTAATGGTTTATCTAATATAAGAGAAGTTTATGTATTTGGTCAAAATTTAAGACCAAATACATCAAAAATTTAAATATTATTTTGTATATATTTTATTTTAAATAATGTATCAGTGTAACTAATTTTAGTGCTTTCAAATAAACAAATAAATTGTAGATCTATGAAATTTTAAATTCCTGTATAAAGTTATTTTTTGTCTAAAAACTGTTAAGTTTAACTGTACTTTTAGTCTCTTTAATTTCGTTAATTTATGAAATTAATACACCTATTTTAAAAATCAACAATTTTAATCTCTTCTTTTGATATTTTAACTAAAAAATGGTGACTGATATGTTTTAAATATTATGTCATATAATATAATGATGTATAATGATTAACATCATAAAATGATAATAAAATATCGTAAAAACTTATTTTTCAAGTTCATAATTTTTTTCATATTTGTAATTCAATTAATATCGTATAATAATTAATGCATGTAGATGATTTTATATTATAGAACTGTATCTCATATTATTTAAAATAAATCAAATTATTATTTTTTTAATTCCTAAATCTGAAAGAAAAATCAAAACTATTTCATTTTAAAATAAAAAACTCAATTTCTTAAATTAATAAAATAGAAAAAATAAAAATACAATTAAACATATATCCACATAACTTTACTAATATATGGCAGGTCATGATGCTAAATTGTCACGTGATTATTATGTGGTAGAACAATATATATATATATACCAAAAAATCACAAAAATATTATAGGGTGAAATAATAAAACAAACACTTTATTTGCAACTTTCTATTTTAACTCCCGCAAATACAAGGGTCATATCACACTAAAGTAATAGGTTTTGAATCTCTTATTTTTTACGGCAACTGTTGTCTTTAAGTTTTGTTTTATTTATCTTCATTGGCAATCTTTCTTTCAGAACATCTCATCACCATAAACTAGTTCACTGGTAACAAAGCTTTCGATAACAACTTACGGAACATATTTAATTTATAGAATTTAAAATCGTCCATATTATTAGATCAATACCTTGCAAGATTCACCGGTGAAAAAATTATATACTACCTACTGTGTTTTAACATCAGTTTCTAACATAATCGATCTAATTGAATTAAATGACAATTTTATAAATGAAGATAATACTTTTACATTGGTTATGGATGAAACTGATCTTAAAAAGAGATTTGACATCAATTTCTTCAATAATCAAATAAAAAGTGTGAATAAAAATTTAAATTAATAATTTTAATATATTTTTTACACATGTTTCCTATTTTAACCAATGTAAAAATTTATCTCTTTTAAGTCACTCTTTTCTCATCTACTCGAAATTTAAATTTATGATTAATAGAATTATTTTGTCTAACGATACATCTTTATGTGTATGTGACTATTTTTTATTTATAATCAATTAATGCATTTCTTTTAAAAAATATATTAATTTCTATGTATTGACAGTTTGATGTTTTTTACATATACATTTAATTAAATCATATCATAGTCGTATTTTTTTAGGTTGAATTCTTAAATATCTCCAAAAACCTATATGAAGTGATTTATTAAATACACGTGTAAAAGAAAATTTAGTATCGATGTATATAAATTAGATCCTTTAAAATATAAGTGGGTGTATGTGAGTAAATATTATGTGTATATAGATACTATGTGTCATAAATAAACTTTCAAAAAAATTTGGTTGATAAATTTAAACTTTAAAAAATCTCTTCTAAGTAATACTCTTAACACTGTTTTGTTCATGCACTAAATATTTCAACTCAAACGAATTGAATCCTTGTCAAAAGGCTTTCAATTGTGTTGCTTATTCATATATTTGAAATGAAATTACTAATGTGCTTCTACTTTTACGTAGTAATCTCTACATTTAATCTTTAAAAAAAATCAAACTCAATCAAAATTTGATTTGGATTTGAAAAGAATATAACAACAATACGTGCCGAATTGGCAAGTGGAAGATGTTACAACAATAATGAAGAAAATGCATTGGATGCGAACCAACCAACAATACACAGTAACTACTACTAGCAGCCTTTTTTGTTGTTCTTGTTTCTTATGTTTAATGTTTGACTTGTAATGAAATCAAAATTACATGTTTGTCAAAATGCATTTATTTATTTAATTAGAATAAAAATGAATAGACACACTCCCACTTGGCAAGTGGTAAGTGTTGCAATAAGAATCAAGCCATGACATGAGTAGCTAGCAAATCGCTTTCATTGATTATTGATTACGACAACTTAATTGTGAAAAGAATGCACTCACATATGCTTTTTACCTCCTCTTATTAGGTTTGAGTTTGACAATGTAATCAAAAAGAAAGATTTGATGTACACTTTATAAAACTAAAGTTTTGTTGCTAGCAAAAAGATTGGAATTGCATTTACTTAAAATAATATGTAGTATAATATGTAGTTATGTGATTCATACATTTGTAATCATTCGATTAAAATTAAACGAACAATATTTTAAAATAGTATTTTTATCTAATAAAAATAATAAAATATATTTAAAATATAAATCGTTCAATTTTAATCAGATTACAAATGTCCTAACTGAAAGACAATATGCATTTTAATCAATGGCGAAGTCAATTTAAAAGTAAGGTGATTAAACCGTTGCTTTAGGCATGTACAATTTGGTATTTATAATTTGTTCACCCTCATAATTTTATTCTCTCATAACTTGTTCACCCTCACACATTGTCTTAAACTGACCATTTATAATAGTTCTTTGAAAAATTGCGGATTAAGAATTTCAGAATAATACCCAGAAAATTAAAAAGTTATTACAATCTCAACAATTAATTTTCTCTATTCGAGATATATTACTCTAACCTAGATCTCTCACCTTAGAACCACTTACTTCCTCCTTGTTTGCTTACCTGCCCCCAAATACCTTACCAGAAGCTAGGATTTGATAATGTATTTTACACTACTAAAAACTAGAATCCAGTAAAAAGTCAGAAACATGAACACATATGGGGATGGATGAACAATCACGCACAATTATTCTAAGACAAGCCTTTAAATACACATAAATAAAAATATAATCATTTCCAAATAAAATATCCATCACACTGTTAAAATGAAAGAAAAAAAAGTTGATAGATATTTATCTGTTATATTGGTTTAGATTGCTTGTTTTTCTCAATTACTAAGGGTATGAATACTGGTGGTACTATTTTTTAGCATTATTTTTGCACAATGAAATAAATAAAAAATGCAAAAGAAGCTCATGTTGCAAAACAATGCCAAACTACTATGCCATTATAAACTCTTGACCTTGTAATATCTTTAGACAACCTACTATATGAAAACTCTACTTGGTTCAAGAATATATTTAGATGCCCTTTTTTCAAGGCACTGCAACTTCTTCTGTATCCTTCATACATGGATAAGTTTAAACAAATAAAACAATGACAATTTTGTAAGGTCAAGATCAACTATTTTTATCTTACATTACATAGTGACCATCTGAAAGTTTCTGTTTTACTTGGACTGGACATGGTCTTAGTTTGAACCAAATCCTCTTCAAAACTTCAGGCTTGAATATGTTGAAAGATCACCAATAAAAAAGAATATAGCTATAGTCTATACGGTTGAATCTATGGGATAGCATCCAAGAACTCTAAGAAATGTGGCAAATTCCTGTAGGAACATACAATGGTTTTAGTCTAGAGACAGATACACATGAAAAAAATTATCTAGTTTTTTCGCTTCCCCTCAGATTTTTCAAAAGGGAAGTCTAAGGAGATCAGTGTTATCGATGATGGGGTGACGGACCATGGCAGAAAGCCAAAATCCGCCATATAACACCATGGTGCCGCCATCCTTCACAAATTGGCCATGGCGGTTGTTAAAAAATCTGCCATCACAATCCATCATGACCAATATTTGAGAAAACTGAAGGAGATCAAATCAAAAGGAAGCAATAAAAGAAAGAATTCCAACCATAAAATAAGATGTCAAAGAACAAACCTGAAGATGTCCTAAAGCGGTTTGTGCTCGAGGCTCAGTCATAGACGCCTCAAAATCAATATAGAAAAGGTAATCAAAGTACCTATCTCAAAGTGGAATAAAGAAATGTTATTGTTTGCATCAGCATGAGAAACACATTATTTAAGAAACCTAAGTTTTAACACCGCCAAAATTAAAGAAAAGCTAGCTTGATCAGTAATGTGATGTTAATTGTTACAGTGTTTACAAATGAAAAGGGAAAATAACTCACTTGGCAGTACCAGTGTTGGAGCCATCAACAACTCTTAGTGGCCGGTTTCTTTGTGGCCGACTTTCAATCTGATTTCATAGTACAAAACATTAAAATCTTCTTTTAATCATCATCTATTGAGCTAGGCTAACAAAAGAAAGACTTTTCATGAGAATATGAGATACCTTGCTTAAATTTATGTCCCTCAATGCAAATACTGCTAAAGCCTTAAACAGCACTCCAGGACCTTCATTAAGTGTAAACACAATGCTAGTCTGAAAATAATGAATGATTAGTTTAGTTCATTAGAATCTAGGAGCATATGATTTATGGTAGAATAGAGTCAAGGTTCAAAAGGAGTTTTCACCTTAAAGGGCTTATTGGCTTTTGGAATTATTGGATCTCTTGCGAGCACAAGATAACGACTGATGATTTCAGAATCGTCCTGTAAATGACATTTTAACCAGCACAAGATCATTTCTTATTTACGGTAATATAAAGGCATAACATTAGACCTTTCATTGAGAAGTTTGTGTAAAAAATAATTACTATAACATAGTTGATAGACTTTATTTTATGTACATTAAATACATAACAATTTTTTTTGTATTCATAACTAATTTCTGTCTAACAGATCTCTGGCATTTGGAAGGAAATAGCACTCTGATAATTGAAGATTCTTTGAAAATGATTGGTGAGGGGTTTTACCTGGATTCTTTCCTCGAGTACACAAAGCCCGTAGATTTCGGCAGCTCGGTTGCTTGCAATGGCGCCAGTATCATACAGACCATTTGAAGCTACAATCTAGTCTCTCGAGCCCATTAAGGAAAACAAAATTATTTCTCTACTAAAATGTTAGACAAACTTACAGTCAAATGGTAGATGGATTACCTGAGCAGCACCAGCTGTATCATCAACATTTTCTCTTGCAACACCTAATTTATTCAGGAAATCGTCGCTTAAATCAAGTGCCTGCAGGAAAAAAGGCTTTCAATTTTTCACAGATCTAATGTGACTTATACATTTTTTTTAAATAGCCAATATTATAATTAGTTGTTAATTTTTTGAAATAGCCAATGTGATTTATACATATTCAGGTATTACATAATGTTTCTTATGTTGTATAGGATTAAATTCCACAACTAATAGTCTGATTTCAGTAAAAGAATATAAGTTTGAAGTCACCGCATGTAAAAAAGTAGCCAGAAATGATGAAGACTGACCTGAGAATGGCTTAAAACACGTTTAAGGTACTCTTTTCGGACACCAGGCAGAGCTAGAAGGGAGAAGTTAGTAGCCAACTGCACCTCACCAACAATGTGAAGCCTATGGCGAAGAAGTAAATCATAGTTCCGATGAATGCTTCCACCAGATGTATTTTCAATAGGAAGGACAACTTTGTCAGTCAGCCACAACTCAACAGCCTGTCACAATTTTTCAAAACAAAAATAGGAAAAAGTACTTAGAAGCTTATATATGTTCATAGAAAAGTTCAATCAGAAAACTTTCGAAAAAAGTTGAGATGCATATGCTAGTTCCATCTTCTATGAGAAGCTTTTAGTTAATAAACTTACAGTTATTGCAAAATTATTTCAATATTCCATTTTCTGTAAGTACTTCTTTAGAAGTTTGTCCAGTCTCGCAGTATGTTAATTAAAACCCATGTTGTCAATTGTGAATTGCAGAAAATAGAGGTTTGTTATGCAGCTACACGGACAAATATGACACCATAAAGGAAATAAATAGTAGTATATTGAGATGCAAAATGAAAATAAATTCTTATAACATAATTATTAAGAATATTACATAGTTATATGAAGTCTAAAAGCTTAAAACCTTAAAAGCTTCTTCAAAATCACTGCATGAGACTGTTTCACAATTAGGGTAAGCTTTAACTGCAGCTTCCTCGCTGAATGATCCTGGTAGCCCCTAAATCAGTAATCCAGGCATAAATGATGAAGTAATGAACCGTGGGGATCAAATCATACAGTGGCAAACATCACTCACACATACTGTGATCATACCTTATATGATATTCGTACTTTGGCACGATTATCAGAAGCAGCCACAATATCAGATATGGATAAGGGCCCTACAATTAGAAACAAAAACAGTTGTTGTGAAGCCTTGGATTTGACAGTAAAACTCATCACAAATATAAAATGGAAATGCATAAGGTCAAACAACAATGCGCAATAAGATCGCAAAAAAAAAACCGAATGCATGACTTTCTAAATGATTACAACTAGTCTGATCATAACAGCATAGCTCTTAAAATGCTTTGATAAGCGGTCTTTCAAGATGCATTTTAACTTCTGATGAATAATGTTTTCCGGTATTCAAAATCATGAAAATGTACTAGCTGAATGAAAGACCAAAAGACAATTAGCAAAAGATGGTTGCATAAAAAACTTAATCAAATCAACAGATATGATTCTTAATCTATATTTGATAATAACATAATCCTGTCAACAAGTTCCTTCCTTAACCAAAAGATTGGACTATCAAGTGGTCAATGAGTTCTAGTTTAAAACGAATCATTCGGGAGAATGCGAGTTCGAATCCTAGCTGGAACAATCATTGGCAAGACTTTACTCACTGCTCATCAGAACTCCGGATTACCAACGCCCCTTCCCTTAGGAGCTGGATGGTTAAGATAAAAAAAAAAAAAAAAAGAGGTTGCTTCCTTATATTAGCAAAAAAATAGAATAGAATAGAAGTTCCATCCTTTTGATACTTTAGCATCAAATGCTATTTTCTTTAGTCTACTCCTTTGCCAGCCAATGTTAAGAAAGTTCCCAATTTCAAATAAGTTCACTAGTGCAAAAAAACACAACTCCAAATCAAACCTTGTGCGTTCTATAATCTAGGGTAAAGTGTTGGTCTTTATATTTTCTCAGGTAACCGTAGTATTTTTTGGATATTTAAACAAAGTGGTAAACATCATTTTAAACTCACACAAACAACTACAAGATCTCGAACCCGAGACATGACATTCAACCTAACAAAATTGACATTTGTCAGTTGAGTTAAGTTAGGTACAGACTCAGCTGGCTATAGTATACTCCTTGCAATGATTGACATCATAATAACATAAGCCACAGTGACATCAAGTTCAAGAACTACTATGTAATCAACCATGGTCTTGCAAGTTGTCACAAAATGTGTGCAAGAAGTTCAATTAACCATTTGAAATAAATCTAAAAAGGCAAAAAACAAAATTTATTAATTCAAGAATATAAATCAAGCAATCCAAAAAAGGAATAAACTAAATCCACTATATAGTCAAATGAATATTCAATTGTAAAAAACTTTGTAAATAGGTTCCTTAAATAGTACTCCTAAAGTAATCTTGAAAAAAGTGAATTGTAGACAAAAACAAAAAATAGAAGATGAAGAAAAAAAAAAAACCCACTTGGAAGAGAGCCCAAATCCTTATGCAATCCATGGGAGACATCACCCATTTGACTTTGATTGTGATTAACCACATGCATCATTATGTTGGTTTTCTTCAATGTAAAAGCACTGTGTCTTTTCCTCAAATTTTGATAACCAAGTTGAGAACTTGTTGTGAGCTTTGGTACAATAAGAGATGCCATAGCAAGTGAAGAATAATTAAGGTCAATGATTCTTCACAAATACATTACAAAAAATTTGAAGTATGAGAAATGGATAAAGGAAAACCCAAAAATGGAAACTTTTTTGGGGAAGAAACTTCCGCAGTGTATGTTATGGGAAAGTTACAAATGATGACTACAATAAAAATGATTATATTATTAAATAATAAATAATAATTAAAAGGTTTAAATAATTTTTTTGTAATTTATTTTTTAATTTATATTTATTTTAATCATTTGTTTTTTATAAATAATGTATTTTTCTCTTTTGTATCATAACTCTTTTGAAGAATTGTATGTTTATTGTTATGAATTATTGAGATCGTATTATTGATCATTTTAAAGTTAAGTGTAGAATATTATTAAGAATGAGAGGTTAATACACTAAAATCTAAAATATGATAAATGTCATTCATTTCAAATAATTTACATATATTTTAAAACATAAAACAAGATTTTGTCAAGTGCAAATCTATTACAGAGTTAAATTGATGTTTTTTTTAAAAAAAAACAAATATTAGATACATATTTAAAATTGTTAGAAAAGATATCAAAGACAAAATATTGTTATAAATTTTATTGTGATTGTGACAAGAACTAAAATACACCACTTATAAAAAATAAATGATTAAAATAAAGATAAATAACTGAAATGAATATTAGATAAAATATAAATGACCAAAATTATATTTAAGCCTAATTAAAAAAGGGCTATTGTAAAAAAAATAATTAAAAAAGGTTAAATAAGTTTTGTTTTATAAATATACGGTATTTCATTTTTAATATCTCTAAAAAATTTCTTCTAACTATGGTCTCTCAAATATCTCAAGTTAGCAATTTTGATCCTTACTTTTAAATGAATTCACATGTATCATATGATTTTTTGAATATTTTTTTTGCATGTATGTCTAAAATATTATAAAATTATCTCCCACAAAAAAAAAATTAACAAAGATTAATTAAATATGATTTTTTTTAAGCTTTTAATGTTTAAAATTTCATATTTAATTTACCTTTCATAAAAAAAAAATCTACTTTTTTTTTGTTGAGAATTCTTATAATGTTTTAAACATATCAACAAAAAATCATTCAAAGTTTCAAATGATACACATGAATTAACTTAAAAATATAGACCAAAATTGTTGATAGAAAATATTTAAATAACCATTGTTTGAAGTTTTATTTTTTGTCTTATGTTTGAAGACATTTTTTATAAAGACCAAAAATGAAACATAATATATTTATAAAGACCAAAAACTTATTTATCCCTTAAAAAAAAATTAGCCGGGAGATTCAAATGCGAATCCAAATAATATCCAAATCGAGAGCAAAATGAGAATGTAGGAGGAAAGTTTGCAAAAGTAAAAAAAACTACAAAAAAAAGATAGTGTTTAATCATTTAAATTAATAGAATACATAAATACAATATAAATTCAATCATTTAAATTAATAGAATACATAAATACAATATAAATTCAAAGCTGCTAAAACCAAAAAGAATAAATTGAAATCTGCAAACAAATTTACTATATTCACATTAATAATAGCATAAAACGAGAACAATACACAAAACAATATGACTACAAATACGATAAAATTTAAATATGACTACAACATTGTCTCTCTGAATCAAACGAACATCAATAAGACCGAAAAATCAAATAGCGTTGCACCATGTCGACAAACAAAACGTTGAATTTTAATGACCAAATCACACAAAAACATGAAAGAAAAATTAAAATTATAAATAGAAATTACTTATTTAAATAAAATGAAAAAATAACTTAAAAGGGAAATTTCAAACCAAAAATTAATCTTATACGAAGAAAAAAAAACAAACCTAAAAATATTTAGAACAGCTACGGCTAACTTTTATAATTTATTTGTACAAAAAATATTAATACCAAAGAAAAAAATGATACCACAAAAAAATTTATTTATTCCCCATTAGAAAAAAGAATGCATCCTCTTTTATGGACTCAATTTTCTCACAACCAAATATTATGTAAGAGATAATTCCATAGAAAATTAAATTCTAAAATTTAGCCATGCTCTATTTAATATGTTTTTTTTAATTAAACTAATTAGTATATTGAAAGTTTATATATTTGTCTAACACAATTGGAGGTGAAATTAATGTATTAGACGATTAGTCAAAAGTAGAAATAAATAAAGGAGGAGTTAAGACGTGATGTACGTGTTTCCAATTTGATCATATATTTTGGTTGAGCCTATTTAAATAAAAGGAAAATTCTAAAATAGACGGCAGAAAAGTATTTGAAAAAATATTTAAAATACCGATAGCTATAATTGTCTTCTAGAAATATATATTAATAGTTACTTTCATTTGTAGAATGAAATAACGATTTAAATTATAGTTATTAATTTGATAAAATAGTATATTTTATATTAAACTAACACAATTAAATTATCGTTTTAATTATTTACAAAGAGAAAAAAAATTATAAATTATTATTTTTATAAATTATATTTCAAAAATATTATAATTTTTAATAACTTTCAAATATTAGTCAATAATATATTATTTATAAAAATAATTCACCGTAAAATTTAGATATAATGATATAGTCCATTCGTAAACCCAAACAATTTTGATGTTTAGGGTCCAAATGTTACAATGTGGTTTAAACAATCAAACTAACTATGTTTTAGAAAAAAGTACACATTAATATTAGAGGTGATAGATAGTTAGAGTTAGCTTTTAGGAGGATTAGTTTGTCAACTCTCCTCTTACTTATGCCTTTATTTGATATATTTTCACATTTTATCGATACAGAATTTATTTTCAGTTTAAATAATTTTTCTCTTCTATTACCTCTATCAAGATTTTTAATATAATATTAGAGAATACCTATTAATTTATCATTGTTAAACTTTTAAAAGATGGTTCAACAACCCCATAGACACCAATGAGTAGAAGAGAAGGAAGAAAAGTGTGGAGAAATACAAAATTCACATCTTTAAGAAAGTGTAGAAGATTTCTTTAAAGTTTTAAAGCTTTAATCAACAATAAGATAAAAGAGCAAAATTGTTTCCAAGATAATAAAAAAATAACAAGGTGGTTCTGTTTATACAAAGAGTTTCGGTTTTTTTAATTATATAATGTCATCGATTGTAAACAAGACATAGACATTCGTGGCAATTTAAAGAAATCTTCTTCAACAAAAGCTCTCGGTAAGAAGTTGTAGTTTATCGGTTTAAAAATAATGGTTCTTAATGAAAAATTTAGGAGACGAACAAGAAAGATCAAGAAAAAAGATCCTAAAAATATTAAAGCAAAAAGTAAGATTAACAGGATTTCATTAGAATATATTTTGTCTCAAACAAAAACATATTTCTTTTTAAAAAAATTGGTGATAGTCTTTTTTTTAGAAAAGTCTAATGAACATTTTAGCTACTATCCATAAAAATATTAGATGATTTAGTGCAAAATTCTTATTTTTCAGCCGACGTATTTTCAATATTTTATATTCATTCGACTTATAGGTTTTCGACGTTTTATATTCTTTTCAACCGATGTATTTTTTGTTTTCAAAAAAGATTTAGATGATGTTATTTCCGACATTTATTTCTTAACATTTTTTAAGTTGAAAGTGTAATAAAAACATTCTAATTTTCCGGATATATTAGATGTAAAAGTTAGTGGAACTTAAATACAAAAGTTGATTAGAGTTGGTACTTAGATGATTAGTCTATTGAATCTCCATTTGTTCTATATATAAAGCATATCATATATTCCTTTGATATATTTTGAATCTATCAATATAAAACTTATTTTCAATTTCAATATTTTCTCTATTTAATAATTTATATCAATATTCCCAATAATTACCCAACACATTTTTCATTTAACTTTGCAATCACTTTGACCAAATATATGATAAAAAATTATGGTTAGTATATGCTTTTTTTTTATTTAAATAGATTATACATAGTAAATAATTACAATTTGCGTTATATTATAATCAAGAAATAAATCGATTTTTGTCTAAAAACACCGAATATGAATCTCATTTTTTAGAATATCAAAATTTCATCTTATTTTTTAAAATATCAAAGTTTCATCTTGAGAATAAATTAAAGCGTACGTCAAATGCTTTAATTATATGTATCATCAATGGTGTATCCAACCTTTTAGTCCTATAGGTTAATTTGTGGTTAGACTCCATGCTAAATTGGGGTGTTTTTATTTTGTTGTTGTTTTGATTTAGTTTTCACTAATTATATTGTTGCATTATAATTCTTGTACGGTTCTTGTTTTAGTCACATCTAACTTGTGCTTAAAATAGTTTCGTAATATGTTTATATTTTTTGCTTTTAGGAAAAAGTATATGGTGACCCTAGTAAAGGGGATTAGAAGAAATAAGACACTCTATATAGCAGCAATTAAAACTGAAGAATACAACCACAACACTTTGTCAAACATGAAAGGGATTGGTAATTCACACATTCAAACCAGTTGATTCAAAATCAAATAGAAGATAAAAGGATGATTTCAGCCTTTCAGGGAGTTAGGTGGGTAGATCCCACCCCACATATATTTTGTTGACTCCATAAAATCATTTTATTAATTCAAGGGTCTCTATCTAATTTTGGTTGGTTCGTGACACACCAACTACTAAAATAAATCAATTAACTTCCTCTAAGCTAGAAACTAATTTAATATTTCCATTATTTACAAAATTCTCACTTAGTTATATTTAGCTTAATTATCGATTTGACATCAATGGAAATGACTTTGTCTCCTCAATTCTGCTCGATTAATCAGGACAATCTCGTACTATTTTATATTTATCTCTATTTTTTTGTGGAGTTTAAAATTTGAGTATTTATTTATTCCTCTGATATATTGAATTTTCCCATCTCTATTATGCACGCATTTATATATATAAAATAAAAAAATTTAAAATTATATTTACTATAAATAATATAATAAAATAATAATTATTAAATAATATATAATACAATATTAAAATCATATTTTATGTAAAGAGTGTAATAAACTTTATAATATATATAAATATTAAATTAAATAAATTAAAATTTTAATAGCAAGATAGGTTCAGGGTGGATATTAACATTCTTAATTCCATCCTTGTGCTCGAGTCTTAATTTCATAGAAAGTCGAGTTGAGCCAAAATTTGTAAAACTTAAATGTGACATATACAAAAATTTAAGACATAAATTTAACATTTCTCACTACCAATCTCGATAATGGCCATAAAAAACAACAACAATTAGATGTGTTTAAAAGCAATTAATTTGCTACTACACTACAAATTATATATTACAAAAATATCTATTTTTAATCCCTCATAAAACATAGAGAGTTCATTTCAGTTCATAACCTGCAATGAGAAATAAGAAAATATCACTTTCTAATTTTAACTTTTTTGGGGCGATATTGTCCCAACGTAAATTATTTTAGGGACTTAAATGTTCTTAATTCTTGTATGAAATACAAGTGGATGTTTGAATGACAGTTAGAGTACCACATATATGTATCACGATTCATAAACATGAAAAAAAATCGGTTGAATGAAATAATTGATAGAATGATTAATCTAACTTTGTTTATTTTATAAGGGGCCAAAATTATTGTTTTTTATGTCAAAGATTAATCTATTCTCTATGTTTTCTGTGTGGAGTTAAATTAAATCTTTACTCTAAAATTAAAGGTTAGAATGTCTCTTTTAAAAGTTAAACTAACTTGTACTTTAAAAATATGTTAAGGAAAAAAAATTAATTAAGCTTTTATTAATAATCTCATTTAATATTTAATATTTATTTAAATATCATGCTTTAAGTGGAGAAAAAATCCGTGCCCCCACATGGCGTAATAATATTCGGATTAAGACGGGTGGGTGATATTTGATTTGTTTGAGTAATTTTTTTTTCATATATTTAATACAAAAATTTCAAAGATTTACAATAAGTATTAGAATTAAAGAGAATATGTTACTGGTGTATGTATATTATTTTGTCACATCACCTCAATCTTTATAATAGTTATCTTGAAATTGATTGTAACATAGAAAAATTATAACTTTCCAATACATATAATGTATGTATGTTAGAATAAAACTGTTTTACACTAATAATTAATGTATAATCTTTAAATTTATATATATTTTGAAATAAACAAAATATGTACAATATTTAACATTTAAAATTTGACCCCTCATTGAGTTGTCATGCCTATGAAACTGATCCATGTTCACATTTCATATCATAAAAAAAAATGTTTTGTCAATTTTAGAGTCGGATACATTTTCAATGAAGTTTGTGTTTACCAAATGATTTGACCACTTGGTCCTTTAGAGTGTCGTTACTCTTAGGCCTTAACACTTGAATTTGTGCTCAACATCCATGATGAGTACATGATGCCAATAAGTCAAACCAAATTAGAGGACATGAAGGGAAAATGAGACTCATTTGATCTAAAGATTGTATACCGATCGAAAACCTAAAAGCTAGAGGTTCGATTAGAGACAAATATTGACAACCATAAATAAAGAGCATGACATGTCCTCCATCTAGACTACCACAATCATTGGTTAAACATAAGGAATATTTAGTAGAGCCACACACCCAAATTATGGTTGGACTTGGTGCAAAAAAAAAAAAAAGACTCAACCCTAGAAAACGAGGCTAGTATAAAAGCTAAAGGATAAAGAGAGACAAATAAATTCACACATATCCAAAAAAATAATATGTTATCCCTAATTAGGATTTCAATGATTCTGACGATGACAATTACCTAATTTTGTGTAGTATATATATATATATATATATATATATATAAATATATATATATATATATATATATATATTTGGTTAGTCAGAAGAAGTAATAATATTTTGGTTTATTATGTATATAACCAATATTAAATGTGTAAAAGATTTCGACCAATGGCTCTTCATTGTAGTAGTATATAGTTGATGTTGATCAAATATTTTTTGGCACTATAAAGAATCAAACATGGAAAGTGTCTCATGGTTGACTTTACAACCACCATGACCTTACAATCAACTAGTTAAAAGATTTATTAATTGACTCCTATTTGAGAGTTGAGAGACATTGTATATTCACTTATTATTATTAAATTTAATTGGACTAAATCCAAAATATCCACTATCAAAGAATATTTTTACCATGATTTAAATAATTAAATAGTTAAAAATTACTTATAAAATTGATGATAATAATTGGTCAACAATGTCTGAAAATTAAACCGTTTTTTACCGTGACTAAACCTAGAATTTTTGTATATTTCTGAAATAAAATTTTATTTAAACCAATTTATAAATAATTTTACAAATATAATTTTCATAACACAAAGTCACAATCGCATTTAAAATGTAATGAGGTATAGTCTTGCTGCCGTCGCGATCTAGTGGTCCAAAATGGTTGGTGTAAGTCATAACAACTTAATTAATAGTATTTATATGTACCCAAAGCTATGGACATTGAGTCTCTATCAAGACCCTATATTTCGCTTCATTGAAGGCATCCATGCACATGAAATTCCAAAAACAACCTCACCATCTTAATTTATTCGAGGCAATTATTTGTTGTTATTTGTAAGGTAGTTTGGAAATTTTGATTCACGAGTCCATTTGGTCGCCGTTACAATAAGGTAACATGTAATGCTTAGTTTTTTTTTGTTTTTTGTTTTTTTTTAAATTAAGAAGTATATTTTGAAAATGAGGAGCAAAATTAATTAATTTATTAATAGTTGCATATTCGTGGGAAAGTGGTCATTGGTCAAACACACATAGCACTATAGCCGGTTTGGTTTCGATGATTTAATTAATTATTCCAAACTATGCTTCTTCATATGCTTCAATTTTTTCAAAATAGAAAGAGACATATAGTAGTATATACCATCTAATTAGCTGGGAGAAATTAAGGTATGGAACCAATTGCTGGTGAATATTGATTTCTTTCTATATATACATGTTTTGTTTTAATTTGTTCTACATGCTTTTTTTTTCTTGAATGAATTTGTGTGAAGGATTTAAAGATGAACATGGTGATGAAGAAAGAAAGCAAGGTATTGGCGCGCCTCAATTTGAAGACATGGCTATGAATCATGGAAAATTAATTAGCAGCCATGTAGTTTGATTGAGCCGCGTCAATATCTTGTTTCCATCAACCAATCTCATCAATTTCTTAAACAAGGTATGTATATTGTAATTTCTTTTTTTCTTCTCTGTTTTTTTCTGTTAGTGTATCTCATAGATAACTATATTACAATAGTGTATTTGTAAAGGAATTAACAGTGAAATTCACACATAATAAGTGGAGAAAAACAACGTATTAATGATTTGAACATGCAACTTAGCATATTAAATATCCCTGCAATTCTTTACTATCTGAAGCACTTATGGGACAATATTTTTGTTCCCTTTATTTATGCAGAAAAACAAATTAAGCTCTTACTATATGTCTCCTTGTGTAAATGAATATAAATCTTTTCAATATATTAGCTTGAATTTATGGATAACATATACAGAAAGGATAATTCTGCAGGATGCAGAACATAAATTATAATCCCAAATTCTGGAGAATTCCAAATTTGGCAGGTGTGTATATATATATATATATTATATATATAAACATAAATAGCTAGTTTAATTAATAATGATATGACGAAAATGAATAGCTATTATATATGCATTAGTCTATAATAATACATATAAAAGTTGGCAGTAGGTAAATTTGGGTTGGGGTATTGGGTGATCATTGCACTAAATAATTATGATTATAAAATATTGTAGTATTGTCATGATAAGTATACATAATAAAAATAACGAATTCTATGATAATAAGATAGCATATAAAAATCAAGAGAAATGAGTTGTTCATGATATATTGATATGCAAGATTTTGTTGGCTATTTATAATCATTATACGAACATTCAACAACTCAAATTCCGAGTTTATATTTTCATTTTGATTTGTTTGAGATTAAAGATTAAATATTATCTTTTTTTTAAACTTCTCTCTATTCTCAATATCTCATTAGCACTTGTTCTAATTCGTCTTCCTTTAAACATTGAGACAACTCGATTATTCAATTCAACGAGTTATCTCCAAAATTAGGGAGAACCAATGTGTTAAAATAACACAAATTTTAAGTTATAAATAATAAATGATTGTCTTTGAGATATCAATATAATTTAAATGTTTTCATAATTATTTGTACACTATACATGATTTTCCACTGGGAAGTTAATAAAAAAATTGCAAGTAAATATAAATATAAATATAAATATATTATATATGGATATAGTTACGATGGATTGTGATTAATATACATGATGTCCAAATGAAAAAGAATGACAGAGACTGATTGTAGAGAGGGGACACGGCATAATTAATTAGGGGAATCATTCTTTTTCCACAACTTGAGAAACTAGCTCAAAATTTGAAGGTGCGATTTATAGTGGGACCCATTACCCGTTGTTTCGGTCTCCATTTTCTTTTTTATTATTATTGTTTTCAGAATTTAATTTATATATATTATTATTATTAATGTTTAATTTTTTCATATTACTTATAAAGTTATTGGTCATTCTTTACTAATTGTGTTAAATTAATTAATATATACAAATTAAACTCTTGTTTTGAAATATTTTAAAGTGTATTGAAAATATTTAGATACACCACATGTTACATTAATATATTTATATTCTTAAAATTATAGTAATGAAAGAAATAAAAAACATGAAAAAATAGAGAAAATTTTAACCCACTTCTCAACAAGATTACATAGTTTATATCTCATAAATTAATTGTGCCATTCATATTTTTTATTGTCAAGGATCAAACACGTCCACACAACGGGTAATTACGAGATTATAAATTGAATTTAAAAAGTGTATATTTTAATTATTTTCAAAAAACTACTATTATCAAAACTAAAATTTAAACCATCTAATATCAATTATAATATTATATAATTATTAACTATATAAATATATAGTCTCTTTAATAACAAATAATCTCAATTAAACGATCACACAATTATACACTGTACCATTTTTTCTTTAATAACAAGTAATTTCAATTAAATGGTCACGCTATGATTGTGTATTGTCAGTAATAACAAGGAATCTCGATTTATTGGTGTGCCCTCCATGCATGTTGCTAGACAGCAACAGGCCAGGCTCCAAATGTCTTGTCCCTTTAGTAATAATTACACTAACCCATACAACAACCAAAATAAAATGATGTTTATTTTCTTGCAAAGAGTTTGGTGAAATTGAATGAACTACAATCTTTTGAAAAATATAAGTATGAAATTAATTTAGTAGTGGAATAGTTAGAAACATGAGATACCAGACTTTCCTAAAAATAAAAATATTTGTTAACATTTATCCTAATTTATTGTAGGAGTAGAGATAGTGTCTTGAAGTGGTCAATATATTGATATTACATCTCAAAGACTTGAATACAATTTATCCTAATTTACTCATGCTTGTCTATTTATAAACGCTTGGATCAGTATAAATATAAATATAAATATAAATATAAATATAAATATAAATATAAATATAAATATAAATATAAATATAAATATAAATATAAATATAAATATAAATATAAATATAAATATAAATATAAATATAAATATAAATATAAATATAAATATAAATATAAATATAAATATAAATATAAATATAAATATAAATATAAATATAAATATAAATATAAATATAAATATAAATATAAATAATCTAAATTTTAGGACAAATATATCTTAATTTTTATTTATTTTGTGACCAAAGTGAGTATAATTTATGTTTACTAGAATATTCTATAGATATGTCATATG
This sequence comes from Cicer arietinum, assembly GCF_000331145.2. Lineage (NCBI taxonomy): Eukaryota > Viridiplantae > Streptophyta > Magnoliopsida > Fabales > Fabaceae > Cicer > Cicer arietinum. Next base: position 48,719,700 of record NC_021160.2, read on the forward strand.
CATCAATATCAACACTCTTCCTTGACATGGACAAATACAACAAAGGGCAGACAATGGCCTTGGCATCTCCCATGTTATACTCTCTCATTCCCTAATTATAAGTCATCTTTAAAAAATAATCCTTAAATATAAGTCACTTTCTAATTTTCTTGACACATTTATTGTTGATTTTCTAAATATATCCATTACTAGAAATCAGAGAAGAACCACCCTAGCTCCTTAGTTACTTATGACTATGAGTCTCTTTGTTGGTCTTGTTCAAGACATAGAATGGTAGAATCAGTAGTTTAAAAAAGTAGTTATTGAAAAGAGGAAATATTTTGGAACGCGCTCTTAAAATTTAAGATAGTAATGTTAATTTAATTAGACTATAGTTTGACGATGTTGAAGAATTTAGTTGATAATTGGAAGAGAATAGTAGTAATTAATATGAGGTTTTAGAGTAAAGATTAAACTATATTACTTTCAAATTAGTTTATTACGAAAGAGTTATGGTTGTCTATTTATAGATGTAGAGTACATATTTTAGGTTTTCTTCACATTTTCAAATACAGATGTAGCAATGGTTTATTCTATGAACTACTCAAATATCTCAAATATTTCTAAATGTGCATCGTCACTTACCAAACACTCCATCCATCTCATTTGGATTGTGCACAACTTACATTGATTTGAATGATAAAATAAATTTCATTTAATAAAATAGTCATATTAATATCTCAAACCAATTATGAGGAAAATTTTACACAAAGAATTAACAAAATAAGATTGAGGGTGGAAGATGAAACAAACTAACACAAAGATAATTGATATCAAGGTTCAATAACTGACCTACACCTCAGGAAAAAAGGCAACTTTTCATCATCATATAGTATTTGAATATTTACTTATAATTAATTTTGTCTTTATAAAAAAAAAATTGATTTGTATACCATAAAATATGATTTTAATTAAGTTGCATAATAATGAAAATATTTAATCTTAATTTCATCATAATTTTTTGAATTAGTGGACAACATTTGAGCATAATAAGAAAACTAGAAAGCCTATATAATCAAACACTAATATGTTTCTAAGATGCTCTTTGGTATTACCCTTTACTATTTATTTTGCTCAACTTAGTTAGAATTAGAAGGAACTCAACCTTTTTATTTACAGTTTTTACTATTTATCATTCTTTGTGAAAGCCCAATTTTGATCAAGTGGGTTGAGTTCGCTACTGGCCCAAGACAGAATAACAAAAAGGCCTTAATCCGAACTAAAGGAGGAAGAAAAGTTCCAACAGCAAAAAAACTGAGGCTGACATTGTGCCCTATCACCTTTTTATTTTGTTATGTTGCAAAATTGTAAAACAAAATTGTGTGCAGTCGAACTCGATATTTCATTTTTTTTACATTCACTCACACCACAACCCAATTAGGAATGTACCGTGCACCCCCTCCATTTTATCTCTCACCCCCCTAGATTTTTTTATTGACCAATCTACCTTTTTTTATGTTATATAAAATTCCTCAACAAATTTACCAACCTCTTTCCTCACCTCTACTTTCAAAAGTTATCCCAAAAAATTTAACTATTCGAAAGTTTCAAACTTTCAAAATAATATGAGGTGAGTTTGAAACAATATTTTCGAAACTTTTGTTAAAAAACCAAACATTCGAAATGAAATTTTTCCAAAAAACAAAAACTTTCGAAACTTTGGTTGAAGATGAAAGTTTCGAAGCTTTAGTTTGCAGAAACTTTCGAAAGTTTTGTTAAATTCGAAACTTCCGAAACACAAACTTTCAGAACTTTTGTTGAAGATGAAAGTCCTAAACGTAAGTTTCCAGAACTTTCGAAGGTTTTCATCAATATGAAACTTCCGAAGTGAAACAAATTCAAAAGTTTTGAGAATTTCGAAACTTCTGAAATTTTCAAATTTTTTTAAATTTATTATTATTTATATTTATTACTATTTTTGAAATTAGGTATGAGTAGAGTTGAGGTTCCTGCTTCAAGAAATAGAATAGAATCTACAGACAAATTCATTATCGATCAGGTATTAATATTACTGATAATCCATCACGGATAAAATTTTTATTATAACTATATATTTGATGTTTTATTTGAAACATATTTTGTAGGTATTTCCTTCTCGAGAAGCTGTGTTTGAATGGGAAAAAACCATTGGAAGAGAAAATGGAATTTTAATTGTTACCATTCGTTCAGATAAAGCAACCGGAAAGAGGGGAAGAAAAGACAAATTGATTTTGGGATGCGAAAGAGGTGAAAGATATAAATCAAAATCAAAATCAACAATAACTTATTCTCATAAGGAAAATTGTCCGTTTACTCTCAGATGTATACCGTTAAGTGTCGGTGAAGGATGAAAAATTAAATAAACTTAACCTTAAACATAAATATAATTAAACATATATATAAATATACAATTAAATAAACTTAAACATAAATATAATTAAACATTTATATTAATATACAATTAATTAAATAAACTTAAACTTAAACTTAAACATAAATATAATTAAACATATATATAAATATACAATTAATTAAATAAACTTAAACATAAATAAACAAATAATTAAACATATATATAAATATACAATTAATTAAATAAACTTAAAAATAAATATAATTAAACATTTATATTAATATATACATAATTAAATAAACTTAAACATAAATATAATTAAATATTTATATAAATATACAATTAATTAAATAAACTTAAACATAAATAAACAAATAATTAAATATAAAAATAAATTAACATATACATCTCCTTCCCATAGCCTCAGAGCCACATGATGCTCATATTGTGTCAACACACGTGTCACCGTCGGTCCTCCGGGAAATCCGGTATGCTGATCCTGATCATCAATATCAGCAGCATCATCCGACTCATCAGCATCATGAGACTAATCAGCATGTGCAGAAGTATCATGAATATCATCAGCGGCATGCTGCATCTGTGGAGGCTGAGGGACATCCTCCTCCATATGTGCATGCTCAGTAGACTCAACATCATCGTCATGGACCTCCTCTTGTCTTCGACGACGCTGTCTAATTGGACGATTTGCTTCGTTGCGTCGTCTGTTTGACGCTGATGGTGGAATTCTTTCTACAGCATCACCTCTGTCACCTATCAAGTTGCGAATAATTTGGCCAAACGCACCTCTCATTTTAGGCACTGCAATATATCAATATATCAATATTAAAAACAAATGGAAAAATATTTAAAAAAACCCAAAAAAAATCATTTCAAAAGTATCAATGGATATGAAACTTTCGAAAAGTTTCGAAACTTTCACTGGATATGAAACTTTCGAAAAGTCTCGAAACTTTGCATGCATCTCAAAGTTTCGAAACTTGTTTTTTCGTAACTTTCAGAATGTTCGAAGATTTTACGTTTCGAAACTTCCGTATTGATCGAAACTTTTGAAAATTTGTACTTCGAAACTTTCAAGTTTAACGAAAGTTTCGAAATTTTGATATTTTCTGGAAAAAATATGTTTCGAAACTTTCATATTCAAATAAAGTTTCGAAAATTGACTTACTTTTTCACTTCGAATGTTTGAAAGATTCGAATTTTTAGTATGGTGGGAGGATCGAATATTTCAGAATTTCAAATAAACAGTGAAAAAAAGAAAGTGTTTTTTTTTTTTTTTATGGTACAAAATTGTATACTTATCACAACATTTATTGCAGTAGAAAATTTCACAATATTAATAAATATTAAAAGAAAGGGAATGTTGATTTTAATAAATTAACTTTTTTAATAACTGATTGATTTTCATTATTATAAGCGTAAAAAAAAACTTGTATTAGTTATTTAGTATTTGATGAGTTGGATCTTCTAATCTTCACACGTGGTTGTTGGCCTGAGTGCGTGAATTCTTAGAAGGTTATCCCAATTTTGTTTGAATTAATTGTTTTTGTCATTATAAAATAGATAAATTTATTGTACAAAGTTTTTTTTTTCAATTCAATAAACCTATCCCATGATAGCAAATATGTGCCAGAGAGAGTGGTTCTTGGAGAGGATTCTTTTTTTTAAAAAAAAAAATATCATAAAATAAAGAAATTATAAACAAGGAAATTTTCAAGTTTCACTCTCATATACTTTCAAATTCCCTCCCATTTCAACTTTTTTATTTTTAATTTCAATTCAAATAAATAATAATAATAATAATAATAATAATAATAATAATAATAATATAGCTTAATCGTTATGTATGTATATCTAATAGTTGAGATTGAATAATAATGTAAAAAATTATGTATATTGACAATATATATAAAATTAAAACCATTAAAATATACTAATTTAGCAAATTTGTATATGGTAATTTATTGTAATAAAATTTCTAAATTTGTATAAATTTTTTATTGGTCCAAACACTAAAATATATATATAATGCCATCAAAAATAGAAAATTTAATTGAATGTCTTTCCATGTAAAATATATATATATATATATATATATATATATATATATATAATGCCTCATAGTGATCCTGATTCTCGTCCATTTCACATTTATTGAAAATTTAACATTTTAATTAGAACATAATAATAATCTAACATATAACATATAGACAGACATTTATATAAAAGCTATTGTATTAATCAACATTTGCTAAATATATTATTTGTTTATTTAATATTTTATTAAAAAAATTATCTAACTCTAAAATCATACATGCAAATTTTTCCATTTATACAAATTATTTCGGTTATTAATTTTTTTTTGTTCCATTATGTCAGTGACATTATAAAATATTTGATATTTTTATAGCTAGATAAAAGTTTGTTTGTTCCTCAGAACTCTCCCCTCTTCCATAATATGCTACTTCTATAAATCATACACTCCTTTAAGTTATTTTTGCATGATAACATATTAATATCTACTTGAAAATCTATGAATCTATATTTTAATTATAGAGAAAAAAGTAATTATTAGGAGAAGGGGCATTTTTTTGTCTCTGAATAAGAGATATTTTCATTATATTCTTAACTTATCTAAAAAAGACACTTTAAATGAAAAAACATACAATTATTTGAATAAAATTTATATAGAAATTGCAATGTAATACAATTTTTTGAAGTTAATTTTTATTTTTTTACAATATTGTGTAGTTCTGTGTAGAGCACCGTCTATTGTACTATAGAAACATTGTTATTAACATTTAATTAATATAATTATATACAAATAACTACATAAAACTTTTATGAGAGTTATTATTTAATTTTGATTTAAATTAAAATTCTAAATTATCATTTATGTATAGATCTAGAAGACACATTTTTGACACATATAACATGTTATACGATTACATATACTGTCTTTCATTTAATAGATTGAGAAAAATAATTTATAAAATTTGATCTTCATCGCTTTTCTTATAAGAAAAGAAAATATTACAAGAGTTGAAAAAAGATGGAGTAATAAATAGTTAATTTATCCGTTTTTAATGAGTGATTTATTTGTAATATAAAAATTATTTTAAAATAAATGAATATTTCAATTAATGTAATATTAATTATATTTTTATTTATATCTTTTAATTAATATTATATGTATCATTCTTAATTTATTATTTTTCATTTTTTATTAATAATAATAATAGACGACGCCAATAATTAATATTTAATAAGAGTAATATAAAATGTCTCGATAGTGTAGAACTTTTTTTATACTAATAATGTATGAAAATGAAATTCTTTTTAGTTTATCTACTTTTAGCTTTAGAAAAAATGAAACTCTAATTAAAAATGGTTAATTAAAAATTCTAAAAAATATAGTATTGTTAATTAGTCAATCAACTTCTATATTAATATTTTAATTTTGTATAAGATGATTTTTAGTTGTAATTGTGATAGAATAAGATGTCATCCACATCACAATAATCGAATTATTTAACCATATCATTCATCTTAAAAAAAAAAAATATTTTTATACAATGAGCTGCAAAACTTTTTTCCACCAACAAGTTTTTTTTGACATCATAAGAAGGTACAGTTGAGCTCACTTTTAAAGATTCTTGTATGCTAATTTATAGTAAATAAACAAGTTTTAAAAAATATAGTTATTTAGTAAACAATGTTATTTTATTAGTTTATAGTGTTTTTTTACTACATGCTACTCAAATCAACAACACACATGTTAAAGTTAGAGAATATTTTTAAAGCATATGAAATCAAATAAAAAATTACATTAATTTATAAATATATTTTTGGGTGTAATTTAAAAAATCATTTTAATTATAATAAGTTAATTAATTAGATGATTAAAATATAATTTTAAAATTTCAATATCTTAACAATTAATTAATTAACATTAATTATTGGAGATATTTTTAAAAAATGTTTTGTCATATATAATATTGATAAAAAAAAATTATCTATAAATTAAAAATAGTGTATATTATTTTATTTTTCAATTAATTTAACTCTCAAATAATTTAAATTCAACCAGTTAAATCATCTGATATCCACCATGATCTAGTATATGTGACCATAACAAGTGTATATGCATATTATTTGCTAATTTACTCAATATCTATTACTTTTTTTTCTTAACATAGAGTAAGTATTATTTTTCTATCCAAGTAATATAGAATGACTATTAATAAAAAATGTAAAACTAATATGTTGCATTTTTTTATATAAATTTAATAACTAAGACACTAATAGTGTAAATCAAGTTTCTTGAAGTATCGATCATATTTTATCATATTATTATTATTTCTTAAAATATTAACAAGTTGATATGTGATTTAGTGATGATAAAAAATAACTTCCATTTCAATTCATAAAAATTATTATTTTTAATAATTGAAGAAAATTGAATTTTATATATCGTTCCTATAAAAATATTTATTTTGCAGATACATTTTATTTTTAGTTTGGTTTTACATTTCATCCACACAAAAAAGGATAAAATTGATCATATGTGTTAAAAAATTTATGCTGATATAACATACCAATTGAACTTAAAATTTAATTCACATGTGTTGTCAATGTAAAGAATTATTATACATCGATGAATAATATCCGCCCAATTATTAAATATGTTTACTTAATTATTATATATCGATGAATAATATCTGCTCGATTATTAAATATGTTTACTTTAATCTTAAACACTTTAAAATTCGAACAAATATGAATTGTTGTTATTCATTGTGAAAGTAAAATATTTTACTTACATAAATTTATTTTATACTGTATTTATTTTATTTTATTTTATTTTATTTTGGGACAATTGTGTTTGTTTTTATTTAATACACAAATGCAATAGTTGCCGCCACATTCACACAATATTCACAAGGAATTAAAAGTATTGAATACTAAAATAAAAATAAAATGGGTGAATAATTTCTTTTTAAGGAAAATATGGGGGAATTATTAATATAGCCAAAATGCATACCGCATACTATGGAAAAGCATTAACTATGTAGAAATTTCAAAATATTATTATGAATAAAAGTCAAAAGTAAAACAGTATAGACAACTCATATTTTTTTCAACATTAATATTTTCCAAATAAAAAATATAACATATATTTATATATATATATGTACGTATATTTGGAAGTAGCACTTTAAATGATAAAAAAATAAATTCATAAAATAATCATATTGATAAATTAAAATGTTTGAAAAATACTTCCTAAGTAGAAATGAAATTTAATAGCTACCATTTAAAAAAAGGAAAAAAGAGACATTTTTTTATAGAAAAATTACTTATAATAAATATAAGAATTAAATATTCATTTTTAACTGGAACACACACATACATGCACATTTATATGAATTGTTTTCAATAGTCTATAGCGAGATAAGAGGACACAAATAAAGAAAAAATATAAATCGAGCTTTGACACAATAAAAAATTTTGACAAAAAAATATATGTAATATATTTATGTATTTATATATATACACTTCTACATATACATTAATAGTATAAATATTTATTTAATTCATCAATTAATTTTAATCGTCAAATTAATAAAAAAATTGACTTTTATAATAAATACGTTAAAAATTACAACTATGAATAATTAAGTGATATGTGAAGGTATAAAAAACATTATATGTATATGTATATAAATAACGTAGGAAAATTGACATATATAGTGAAGAAAGATAATGATAAACGCGTAGAAGGACGTAGCACAAAGCATGCAACACGGTGCGAAATGATAGCTCAAACCTCTAATTAAACAAATCACCATTTCATCTCTTTTTCTTTCCGTCTTTCCAAACACCAAATTAACCCCTCCATCCAACACATACTATCTCTCATTCCAAAATAAATTATTAAAAGAATTACATAATTATTTTTTTCTCTCTCTACATCTTGAATTTCCTTCTTTTCTTCTTCTTAAAATTCACTGTCTTTGTCTCAACAAAAACAATAAGAAAAGACAAAGATTTATTCCTTTTATACATAATCTCTCTGTCTCTCTCACTTCTTCATCTCTCTATTTCTTCTCTCCTTTTCAATATATTTTCACCATCTCCTCTTTATTTTTGTATCTCTCCTCTCTTTTTCAATATTACTTTTTTGAGAGGAGAGAAAATTCTTAAATTATTTTATCTACTTACCCTTTTTCTACGAGTCATTGCATATATCACCAATACAGCTACTATTTCATAAACCTCGCGTCGCTTTACAGCAACCGAGATTTGTTGGAATCAGGTCGAACAACAACGAGAGAAGATCCAAGTGAAATCTAGTATTTAAGGAATATATTTAATTATCGTCGAAAGAAAAGACGAATAATTATAGCAAAAATGATTTCGAACAACAAAACAAATAGTAATAATAAGAATATTGAGGTTGACAATGAGCAAGAGGATGATGCAAGAAATGGCATAAAAAAGGGACCATGGACCCCACAAGAAGATATGATTTTGATAGAGTACGTGAACAAACATGGTGAAGGAAATTGGAATTCAGTTCAGAAAAATTCAGGGTTGTTAAGATGTGGAAAAAGCTGTAGACTTAGATGGGCTAATCATCTAAGGCCTAATCTTAAGAAAGGTGCATTTTCTGAAGAAGAAGAAAAAATCATCATTGAACTTCATGCTAAGCTTGGAAACAAATGGGCTAGAATGGCTGCTCAGGTAATATTTTTTTATTTATAATCAAAATGGTTTCATAAGATTATAAATTTATTTCATTTTTATTTTCTTGTTCTGTTTTCATTTCTTCTCATGATTTTTAGTGCAATCGTATATTTTTTGGTTTTCCAAAGTGAATTTTGATGGGTTTATTCTATTATTTGTGAAGTATTTTTTTTTATCAATTATTATTTATGTATGTTTTATGCTTCTAGCATTTGGATCTGAAATCAGATCTGGTATATTTGGTTTGATTATGATCCAATATGCAGGACATGGAACAAGAAATTAACAAGGGGAAGGAAAAAATTATAATTTTTTTGTTCATCTATATATGTGTTTATTATTTATTTCTTTTAAGTCATATTATCTACTTATGTGACTCCAATTTTATTCAAGCTTATAAAAGTTAAAATATTAAAGATTGTATTTTTGTTATATAAACATAGAGAGAAAGTTGTGTTTTCAATTTTACCTTTTGAAGTTCAATTGAGTTTTTTTTTCCTTTTAATATTTTTAATTATAGTTTTTGTACATAGTGAAATATTTATGATAACCACAATCAAGGAGCTCACCTCATTCATTTGTTTGAATCTCAAATTGCAATTTTGTTTAAACAATTTCATATGTTAAAGTTTTCATCTCTAAAATATTCACCTTTATGTTTTGTGTGTACTTTTTTTGCAGTTGCCAGGAAGAACAGATAATGAAATAAAGAATTTCTGGAACACAAGGATGAAAAGGAGGCAGAGAGCAGGATTACCACTTTACCCTCCAGAAATTCATGCAGAAGCTATTGCATACAATAATCATCTAATGCAGCAACAACAAAAATATGATGAACCTTTCTCTTCTTCATCATCTTTATCATTTTCATTACTCTTATCTTCTTGTTACCCTAAGAAGCTTAATGACCAAAACCATTATAATCATCCTCTTCAAAATCAAAACAACTCTGCAGATTCTGCTAATAATCATTACACCAATGATAATCCACAGTTCAATGAAACTCTTGCATTGCAACCACATTCACCTTATCCATCTTCATCCTCAACTCTTTTCAACCAAAGTTTTAATGCTGCTGCTGCTGCTGCACCAAGTGATTTGAGCTATGATCATGGCTTCAATGCAGGAGGAGGAGGAAGAGGAGGAGGATCAATGTATGAACCTTTTCCTTTGGTTCCGGGCGGGTCGAATACCGAGATATCTTCGAGCCAAACAACAATTGATTCTTCAAGTCCTGCTTCAAGCATGGTTAATAATAATGATTACTATGAAGTTGCACCAATATCAAATGAAGGAAATAGTGGACTTTTGGATGCTTTAGTTGTTGAAGGTAGAAACCTTTCAAGCAATGATAAGTCAAAGAGTGAGGATTCAAATGTTAAGGGGAATATTTGTTATAAGAGAAAAAGCATGGAGAGTGAAGATAGCACTATTCCTTTGGTGTCAGCCATGAAGAAGAAGAAGAAGAAGAAGAAGAAGAAGAATGGAATTAGCAGTAATGAAATTCAGAAGGAAGGTTTTAGCTCTTCTCAGTTGTCAACAGGTGAAACCAATCTCTCTTCTTGTATTTTCTCATTGCAATTATATATTGTATGATAACAAAAACAATCCAATAAAGTGATGTGAAATGAACATGTAATGAAAAACAGGGAAGAAAGCAATTGAGGAGGATCCAATAGAAGAGATGAATTCAATGTACGATGATGATTTGCATTGCTTGCTGAACAATTTTCCAGAAATACCAATGCCTGAATGGTATTGTAGAGGAAAAAGTCAGTCATTGGGAATTGAAACTCCAACTGATCATGCTTCTTCATCATCTGGTCCCACCAATCAAGAATTTGCTTGGACTCTTGGACCCACTTGGAACAACATGCCTGGCATATGTTAATTGTAAACAACATCAAATATTATTAATTTCAAAACAAATATTCATAGTCAAATAGATAGTTCAATTCAGCCATATTATATAGTTAGAATAGAGAATTGTACGATGTTCAAATGGGTTTCAAATTTTAAGGATATTAATTCAATCAATCGTACATGTAGTTGATTTAAGTTATTTAGTTATAAGTTAGACATTTGTTTAGCTAGCTTATAGGGTCATCATAGCACAAAGCCAATTCCACCAATATAGATTGGTGTCAGTGTTAGGCTTTTTCGATTTATGTCTTTTATTTTTAGTTTCATGTGTTGTATAATTAAAAATATAGCAAAGGAGTTTGCCTTGCGGTATAATTTGTTTTTAGGCTAAAATATATTTTTCTTTTTTATTATTTATTTTGATTTTTTATATTTTTAACATAATAATAAATTCTAAATAAATAAAAAATTGATTTACTGATCGTTGTCCAAAGCAACATAATTACTATCTCAATTGACATTTAAAATCTCAAAATTATCTTTTAATTGTTATCTTTAAACTTTTGTTTTTATTTTAAAATTTTATTGATGAAGACAATAGCTTAAAGACAAATATTAACAATTTAAAAACAATTTTTAAATATAAACAAAAAGATGATTTAAGAGTTTTAAATGTCATTTCCGATATTAATTAATTATCATATTTTTTTATATTTCATATTTTAACTTGTTATGAGAAAAGACTAACATTTTTTTTTTTTAAAAAATAAAATACTAAAATAAATTTGAAAATCAAAGACAAAGAATCATAACAAATATTAGAAAAAAATAAATTGGATGAGAAATATATTTTAGGTTTATTTACGAATTAATAACCTATAATGCATTTAACATATGAAATGTTAGTGAAATACAAATTTTTCAAAAGTAAGCTAACATAGTTGAGGAGGAAGTCTTTCAGATATTATATTCGGCTTAAACTCCCCTTATTTTCTATAATATAAATTTTTTAATTTTTTAATTTCTTTTATTTTCTATTACATCTTTTCGCTTTCTTTTAAAGCTCTCTCTACAACTTTTTAAGTAAAATAAAAAAATATTTTATTATTATTTATATCAATTATTGGTAAATATACCATATCATTTTATTAATGATATTTAACCAACATTAAATAAAACAATATTTAAAAAAAATGACCAATATATCAATTTTAGTAAACATTTATATGTTTTATATTTAATTTTTTTTATTGCCTAATTTTTTCAATTATAACCTTTCCAAATTTTTTATTTGTATTTTAAAAATATTCATGCATCACAAAAATAATTTAACAAATGTATAATTTATATATCATTGATAACAACAATATTCATGCATTGCCCAAACTATTATTCATGATTGAATGGTTTTTCTATGTGTAATTAAATAATTTTCATCATAGTTATTGAGGTTGGTAAATGAATTTAATTTCATACTCTTGATTTATCAGCTTAATTATTTTAAAATGAACATTAATATCTCTTTCATTAAAAATAATTCATTTTTTTTCAATTAAAAAAATGGCTTCTTTTCAAAGCAATAATAGACAAAAAAATATACCATTTTTTTAGAGGAGAAAAAACATACCATTAAAATACACCTTATTATTACTCATTTCAGAATTCAAATATAGAGAAATAAAAATGTAAAATTTATTATTAAAAAGTAAAATTGTCTCAAAGTCTTATTATGTAATATTATTATTATTATTATTATTATTATTTATTATTATTATTATTATTATTATTATTATTATTATTATTATTATTATTATTATTATTATTATTATTATTATTATTATAATATTACTACTACTGCTGGTGGTGGAAATAGGGACAATGTTCAACGATTCATTTTTTTTCTATTGTCTTTCTTTGTTTATATATTTTTTTTAACTTGTTTGTTTTTATTTGATAATATTTATGACATCTGAATCTATCTAAATTTTAATATTCATAAATGTTTTAAAAATTAAATTTAAAATTAGAAAATAGTATACAAACTTATATATGATTAGTTATATAAAATTATCATGCAATTAGTTATAGATTTTGTTAGAATGTTCATATATATTTTTAAATTATTTTTTGCAAACATGCATCATAAAAAGTTCCTCCACAAAATTTTTAAAAAATCTAACCTGCGATGAACTAAATTTTAAAACGTTATAAACTTCAGATTAAAGTAACGAAAAATATTTTTTTTTATTAATAAAAATATAGACTTAAAAATTAAAATTTGAGTTCATTTTATGTGAATGATCTTTTTATAATGTCGTAAATACGTCAACTAAAAAATCATTCAAAAATATATAGTGATATTTTAGAAAGAATTAAAACTATTTGCATGTATAATTTCATAAATATTTAAAAGTGTAATTCTTTTACGAAGACAAAAATGAAAATTTGAAATTAATTTTATAGGACTAAAAATTCAATTAACTTTAAATTTTATTCACAAATAGTTGTATATATGATGAAACATTATTGAATATCTTTACAAAGAATTTTAAATTCACAATGAATATTAATAATTATATTATTTTTGTGTGAATATTATATAATTCTAACATACATTTGGTACCTTTAAAGATATTAATTAATGATGATCATGATGGCGACGACCATGATTAAAGTTTTAATCCTCACATTTTTGTGGTGGGCAATGTTGTTTATTATTAATTATTATTTTCTACAAACACATTATAAAGGATAAATATATAAACTAATTAGTAATTACCCTTCAATACTTTGTTTGAAACTAAAGAAATTTAAAAGGAGAAAAATACAAAGAAGGGATTGTCAGCGAAAACTTCCATAATTTGAGATCACACAATTGGAATGCCACAATAACAGAAGGAAAGAAAATTAACATTTTAATATGGGACCCGCAAAACAACATTCCAGCGAGCCTCTTAATGTATGAAAAAGCATACAAATAAAACAAATAAAACAAATCAAAACATACATAGGAAATTGAGAGACAATTATATTTACGCATACTTTTTTCATAAAAAAATGTGATAGGGATTGGAGAATAGAGATAGGGAGAAAAACAATTGTTTTCATTGGTACTTTCTTGAATAAAAAATTGTATTTTTTTAATCACTTTTCTACCCAATTAAACAAAGAAAATGGTATTCAATTTATTTTTGTTTTTAACTTTAATTTAAAAGTTATCTGATTATCTCCTCTTTTGTTTCATTTAATTTTTTAATCTTATACTTGCTCACTTTCTTTTTTAAATCCAAATATATATAGTGTCAATTGCACCGGTGAGTAATTTGCATAAGTTCATAATCTAATTAAACCTTATTACTCCTCCAAGGCAGGGCCAACGATGAAATTTTAGGACTCATGGGAGAACCATGCATGGAAATGTTCTCATATCATTGAATTATTTTCTCTTTTATTATATTTTTGTTGCAAAATAATTTATAATATATCATAATCAAAATACCTTAAAAAGATATTTTCCAATGAAGTAAGACTATTCAATATAGTGATATGGTAGATTAAAAATAATATTTTCAAAAAAATCTCAACATATGCAACAATAAATAAGTAATCATGTAATTATGAGGGTTAAATATTTTTTTTTTGTAATTATATAAATTTACCAATTTTTATTTACGGTCCAAACAAAAATTTCTTTCAAACTTTCGTCATTCATATGTTTTTTGTTGTTAATTTTGTCTAGTTTATTTTTAAATAATTATAGTGTCATCAATCTAATAAAAGTTCACGTGAAAAGTGTCGATTGACATTTTTTAATGATGTTACATTGTTGGGACAATAAGACATAATTAACTTAATAATTTAATCTTTACTAATTTATCTATAACACAAGATCTTAAATGATTAATTTATTAAGTTAATGATTTCTTACGGTATGAACATTGCCGTGTCATAATAGACATGTGATGTGGACTTTGGTTAAACATATATGTTACTAAGTGAATACTAAAATATAACAATATATATGAGAGACAAAAGTTTGAAAGATACTTTTGATGAAATCAAAACAGAAATTAATATATTTAGTTTAAAAAACAATTGAACGTCTTTAAAAAATTTAACTCACAAAAATTTGATTCTAACTCAACTGTCAAAACCACTATAATGACTTTTGTTTCTTCTAATCGAATTTCACTATCATAACATATATAAATATATAAGAATGTTTATATTTTAGATAAGTTTCAAAATTTGTGCATCCTTCAAAAAGAAAATTGTTTTCTAAAATTCTATTTTACAAAATTTGATTTTGATTTAATTGATGCATTAAACTACTCTAACCCATAACAAATTTAAATTTTTCAAATAACATTTCATCATGATATAAGAATATTCTTATCTTATATTTAGAGATAAGGATAATAAATGATATTTTTACTAAAATATCTCTTTGTTCCATAATTAATGCTTCGGTTGACAATTTTTTTTAAACAAATCGAGAAAGCATATACATGAAATTGTATAATATTTATAATGATGTAGAGAATCCCAATTTTATTTATTTATACTATTAATTAATCTTCTTACTCTTGTAATTAATTTGAAAAGCAAATAAATATTATTAGAATGGTCAAAGTAATACACTACATTTCATTTTCTTTTATTTTTGTTATTTGTCTAATCGTTTAAATTACTACTAGAACTATAATGTACATTAAAGATTCTACTTTGCCTAAAATCCCAAAAAAATATGTATACATGATAAAGACTATTCTTCTTTTAGCAAAATGGAAAATATATTAAATAAAAACGGTATATACTATATAGTATGACTCGTGAGTCGTGATTCAATGTCCTGCCATATTTTATGCAAGTTCCTATTTTATATGTTTCCCATTTCTTCTACGTGAGGCGATGGAATGGAATTCGGAAGCATATCGGAGGGAAATAAGCGGTGATTAGGGAAGGGTTCGTTCGCATGAGCCCACCCTTTTTTGTGTTTGTGTCTCATATATCATATAAATAATAATGATATTGTCTCATTTTAAATACTTTATTTATGTCTCAAATTGTTTGTTTACTCTATAGTATTAATATAATATTAATTATTCTCTTTCACCAATATATTTTAATTAACAGTAATTAATAAAAAAAAAATTGAGTAAATTAAATTTATTTTATTATTGAAATTGATATATAGTTTATTACTTTTTTAAAAATTGTGCACAATTTAAATGAGATGAATATAATATTTTAGAAATCAAATTTAGTAAATAAATTTTTCTTTAGAGAAAATTGAAGACACATTGTTAATGTTAGAGTGTACAAATCACTAGTTAGAGGATATGAGTAGTGCATGTCCTTTACCTGAGTCTAATATTAGTCTGGTTAGTTTTTAAATATAAGCTTGATATTTAATATGATCAAACTCGAGGAGTTACATGTTAAATAAGAACGTGACAAATCAAGTTAGTCTCTAGAATAGTGATACAAACACGTTTTTGGAAAAAAAATTATCTGTAAGACTTAACTCAACTAACAAATATCAATATTTTTTAAAAACTCGCAATTATGTGACTATTTCATTTACAAACAAAAAATAATATTTTGGAAAAAAATTTAATCAACTACATAGCAAAGTTAATCAAATACATAATTAATTTTGTTGAGTAATATGATTAAAAAAGTTAATCAACAAATAGTAATATATCATAACTCGTGTCCTCTAAAACCTTTTGAACAAGTCAATCCCTTATTTAACTTAATCTATGTCTTATCCTATGTCATTTTTTATTCTTTCAAGTTAAGGTCAAATTCATCCCAAACATTACGGGTTGAGGACAAATTAATGGACTGAACTGAATTTATATCTTTAATTAATGAACATATTATATTATGCTAAATCATAAACCTATATTTTGAAATAACTGTAAAACTATTTGTATATGTCCCGTTAAACCTAATAATTATTATTTTAATTATTATTTGTACAGTTAAATATATTTTAAGTCTTTTAAGATTTTAAGTCTTTATAAAGAATTTCTTCCACTTTTGATCTTCACAATATTTTTCGCCAAAAAATTATAGTCTTTAAATTTTTTCAATTGTATTGTGAACTGGTCAAGATTTAATATAAATAACTAAAAGTGTTGCTGGAAAATATCTTAAACATTAAAAGTAGAAGAAATTTTTGTAACAGCTAAAAATAATTAAAAAAGTTGATGCAAAAAATAAATAAAATTTTATAGGAGCTAAAAATATATAATATATATATATATATATATATATATATATATATATATATTATTTTTATTTTCTCAATTATGATAAAGTACATGTAAATTTTTATTTTTCAGTAGTTCCTTTTGGGGTCTCAATAATTCTCATAAAAAAATATGGGCCTTGTGCAGTTCGTCTGTTAGCTCAGGCCCATGACCAACCATGATTGGAAGAGAATTGTACCGTGCACCCCCCCTGTTTTACCTCCCACCCCCCCAATCATAAGGAAAAGATTATATTGCCCCTGGTTTCATCCAAAAAATTCACTTTTCTTTTTTCACTCATTTCTTCGAAACTCTGAAATATTCGAACCTCCCACCCTACCAAAACTTCGAATCTTTAAAAACTCCGAAACCAAAAAGTAAGACAGTTTTTGAAAGTCTTCTTGGGATTGAAAGTTTTGAAGCACATTTTGTCCAGAAAATATCAAACTTTCGAAACTTTCGTTAAACATGAAAGTTTCGAAACACAGCCTTTCAAAAATTTCCTTGAGGTTGAAAGTTTCGAAGGACATTTTTTCCAAGAAATATCAAACTTTCGGAACTTTTGTTCAACATGAAAGTTTCGAAACATGAAACTTTCGAAAGTTTCGAGCAATACGAAAGTTTCGAAATGAAACTTATTCGAACATTTTGAAAATTTCGAAACATAAGGTTTCGAATGTTTGGTATATATGGAAACATCAAATTTCGGAAGTTTGGGAAACGAAAGTTCCGAAATGCATTTTTTAATAATAAATAATAATAAATTAATAGTAATAAATAGTAATAAATTAATACTAATAAATAGTAATAAATTAATACTAATAAATAGCAATAAATTTCATACTTAATTTCAAAAATAGTAATAAATTTAATTAATAATAATATTATAAATTTATTTTTTAAAATAAAATTTTAATTATAAATTGAAACTTCCGTAAATTTCAAATATTTTGAAATTTTTGAAATTGAATTACTTCGAAAATTTGAAAGTTTCGAAATGTGTTTCGAAAATTTGAAAGTTTCGAGCATTACGTTTCGGAAGTTTCAAATTCATCAAAACTTTCGAAAGTTTTGATGTTTTCTGGAAAATTAAATTTCGAAAATTTCAAATTTAACAAAACTTTCGAAATTATTAAAAAAAATTATTATTTTGAAAGTTTGTAATTTTCGAAAGTAGGGATGAAAAATAGAGTGACAATTTTTTTTTTATAATTTTATACAAAAAAAAAAGGACAAAATGGTCTTTATGAAAAAATGGGGGGGTGGGAGGTAAAAGTGGGGGGGTGCACGGTACAATTCTCTTATTGGAAATAAACAATGGATTTCAGGGTTTTGTACCGAGCACCTTTCCACATGTACCTCCCACCCTCCATCTTCATGAAAAATACTAGATTGTCTTTAATATTATTAGTAAAAATCTTTAAAAAAATTCTCTTATATTTTTTTCACCCATTTTATTCGAAAGTTTGAATTGTTCGAATCACATATTTGCAAACATTTGAACATTTGAAACCTTCGAAATCCAAAAGTAAGATAAACTTCGAAATTTTAAAATTTTCAAAATATTAATTTTCCAAATCTTCGAAAGTTTCCATATGGAAACTTTCGAAGTTGATTTTTTCCCAAAATTTTGAAACTTTCGAAATGCAGAAATCTTCGAAACTTTCTAACAATTTGAAAGTTTCGAAATATAAAATTCAGAAACATGAAATTTATCGGTTTGGAAAATTTGATATTCATAGAAAGTTCCGAAATTATTTCGGAAGTTTTGTCTTCAATGAAATTTTCGAAACAAACTTCGAAAGTTTGGGAATAGTAATAAATTAATTATATTAAATAGTAATAAATTAATTGTAATAAATAGTAATAAATTTATAATAATAAGTTTATAGTAATGAATTAATAATAATAAATAGTAATAAATTTCATATCTAATTTCGGAAGTTTTAAATTCATCAAAACTTTTGAAAGTTTTGATGTTTTTTTGGAAAATCGCACTTCCGAACCTTCAAATTTATCCAAAGTTTTAGAGGATCCTGAAAAATAGCATTTCGAAACTTTGACATTACTCAAAAGTTTCAAAATTGGTTAAATTTTCTGGAAAAATAAATTTCTAAAGTTTCAAATTTAACAAAACTTTTAAAAATATCAAAAAACTAACTTTTTATTGTTTCAAAAGTTTATAATTTTTGAATATTTATGATTTTATACAAAATAAAAAAAGACAAAATGGTCTTTAGGAAAAAATGGTGGAGGGGAGTGGGAGGTACAATTGAGGGGTGTGGGGGTGTGCGCACGGTTGAGACTATTTAATGTGGGTTTTTTTTAAATAACCTTTTTATGAAAATTATTTATCAATGTATTTTTTTTCTCAAAATTATATACCAATATATCATTTTTTTTGGTATAGTAGGAAGTAGTCATTTATAAATGAGATTTCATAAAAGAAGTCTATGTCTGCAATGACGACTGAGTATTGGTTTGTTTTATTTTATTTTAATTTTTAAAAATATAGAAGTCGTCTTTTGAAAAAAAGGACTTCACACATCCATATATTTTATTTTAATTTTGACTATGTTTTGTAAAAAATTCATATTTTAAAGTCCTTTAAACATGTAAGATAATCCAAATAGTATTAGTATTATAACTGAACGTTAGAGAAAAAATTCCAAGAAAATGCAGATTATGTCGGTTAACTAGTTTTACTCAAAAATATTGTCCAAATATTATGAGAAACAATAATCAATGTATATAAGTTTTAAAAATTTGTCTTGTTGTTTTTTATGAATTAATTATATAATTATATTTTTCAATGAGCGACTTCTATATTTAAATCAATCAATAAAAAAATAAAAACAAACAAACCAATACTAAGTTGACATTGGAAAAGTAGACTTCTTTTAGGAAGTCTCATTTGTAAAAATGTAATTTCTTACTATACCAATAAAAAAGATAAATTGATATATAATTTTGATAAGAAAGTATATTAGTAGATAACTTAAAAAAAAGGTTTATTTAAAAAGAAAAAAGAAAACCGTCTTAATGTTGCCATTTGTAAAAACTTTAAACTATAAAAACTCCTACATTTTCATTTAGTATATATTTTGCTTCCTAAAAGTGTTGTCTAAAACAAAGACAATTCCTTTGATTGTAGCGATTTCAAAGCATTGCAGAAAGATTAGGAACGTCGCATTTAGGAACAATTTTGAGGTGCAATTGTATTGATAATAATTAGAGTTGAATATACAGGTTAGTTCTACTCGTGTAATATGCATTTTGCAAAACACATAAAATAGACCGAGTTAGTTTGTCAGTGAATGATAACGAATCGTAATACATTGATTTAAGTCTATCTCATTTAATATACGATTAAACAAGTTGATTTGTATATTATAAAAAGTCATTTAATTTATAAAAAAACGAAAAAATTAATATTATAAGAATCTCATATTTAAATAAAATTAAAAATCTATCATTATTGATAATTTTATGTAATAAATATTAAGTAATAAAAAAATAAAAAATAATACTTTAAAAGAACTCTGATAGTTCAAATCAACAGCAAAGTATAACGGTGAATGCTTCGGAGTGGTGGACCATGTAATATGGTTATCTTGGTTCATATACAGGGAGGGGAACAATAAAAATTTATTTTTTGCAAACCGAAGGAAAAATCCAATTTAAAGGACAATTCTCTGTAATGAATTTTAAGTACCACTTACTCACTTCAATAAAATTTTAATTATAAAAATAAAATAAAACCTATGATAGAATATAATTTATATAATCACAAAAGCATTAACTAATCCAAAATTTAAACTTTTCTTTTTATGGTATGAGTTGAATGTAATGTTAGATTAAATGAAATTGTAGTTATATGAATCACCGGTGAATCGACAGTTTAAAATAGCATAAGTGAATAACCCATGATCTAAATGATTCAACCCATATGGACAAAAAAAAAAATCTAAACCCGCACAAATCGCTAGTTACACAGGTTGGGCCGTGGACCCCCATCCATATATATATAGCTCTAATAATAATATTAAATTTCACCTTCACATTGAGTTTATTACTTATCCAATCTTAGAAAAGTTTCAAACAAAAGGCCTAAAATATGAAAAACATGGTTCAGCGAATATTGTGCTCAAATAATTCACATTATTATCAAGCCCATATATATAGCAACAATTTGGGCACTATGCCTTAACTTGAACAACAACTTTTCCAATGTTAGAGCTAGAGAATAAGGAGTTTAAGCTCTCCAAAAAGCTTTCAATTCCTATATTAATTTTGTTCTTTGACTTAACCTTGCCTTCTTGAATGTACCTTTCCATATCTTTAGCAAAATCTCCAAAACGATGCCAATATGATTCTAACATAAAACCCTCCATCCTCACCTCCTTTCCAACCATATTCAGAAGATTCCTGACACCTTCTCTTTCAGTCCAAACCTATACCAACATTAGCTATTTACTAATTAGAAAACCAAAGTTTTTTGGTGCATTTGATAAATTATTGAGTCATCAATTTATACTCTCTATGTTATTATTAAACTATTTTTCATATTTCTCTGTTTTCTAAATATAAGATTTTTTTTTCCTTCAAAATTCTATACATATTAATGATTTTTTTTAGAAAAATACTTATATTTATTATTGAAAAACAAAAATATTTTTTCTCTTATAACTTCAATAATGATAAAAGTAATTATATAAAAATATCATATGTTTGATAAATTAAAAATATCTTATAGAAGGAGAATGTGCTAAATATGGTAAATTATTATGCATTTGATGAGAATTGTTAAAAAAATTCATTTAATGAAGCGATTATCTATGACCCCGTTCACCTTATTATATTGAGATATCATCCCACAAAGTGGTATCCTAGCATACTTGTTGACATGGTTAAGTACAGCTTCAAGCATTTTACCACCAACGTTGTCAAGGTAAACATCAATACCATCGGGAAAATACCTGCAAAATTCGAGTGCATATATTAGAAAATTAACTCAATTTTTAAAATGTTAAACTATATGCTTTTGAAGTTCTGTGTATGCCAATTTATGTCATGAATCTTTCTATGTGAGAATTTATATTTAAAAAATTGTCGTATGGTAATATCTAAGAGAGGATGAATTGATAAAAATAAAAATAAAGGACGAATTACGACTTTGTTAAAGCGGCATCAAAATCTGATTCCGAATTGTAGTTGAATCCGTCGTCATATCCAAATTCCTCTTTAATGAGCTTCACCTAAAAAAACCAACCAGGTAAGTTGTAAGTAATTTTATGTCAATTTGTAAAAAAAATTAATTTTCTGTCAACAAAGAGTTTAAGTAATTTTTTTAAGAATGACTATAACAACCCATTTTCCAATTTATATTTTCTTGTATTGGTTTTAATTTATGAGTTCCATAAAATTTTAATTTTTAATAGGACTATATAATTTGATGAGACTCATGTGAATTTTAATCAATAAAAAAATATGTATTGAACTGTGTTACAGAGTTGATGATTAATAATCATACTTTTAAATAATATGGTAGTTTTATTCATTCTATTTTTAACAATTTACAAAATTAGCTCTCTATTTTAAAATCAACATTTTTGTTTCCTTATTTATATTTTTAACAAAAAAAATAGTGGTTATGAAATATTTCTAATGAAGTCACATACAAAAAACTAACATTGGAATGCATTAATTATGTGTATATTATTAATTAAATTATAAAAATCAATTATTTCATAAATTTAAATAGAAGTTTTTAAAGAATCTTATTGTAAATTCATTATATTAATTATTTATCATCGTATTACATGTCATTTCATATAAAATATGTCAAATTACTATTTTTTAATAAAAAAATATAAATAAATAATCAAAACTGTTAAATTTTAAAATAAATAGATTAATTTCATAAATTAATGAAAGTAAATAGACGAAATCTATATTTAAATATCTTAAATACTAAGATGGGACACTTATAAAGACATTATTATTAGATTCAAATGATATGTTTAGGAGCAGTTGTTATTACCTCTTTATATTAGTTTATTTTGTATTCTGTTTTACTCAAAATTTATAATGAAGTAGAATGGATAAAAGAAGTATGAACAGTTTTTATTTAATTATCTATTGATGAATTTTTTTCAACAATTACTCAATCTTAATCTCAACCTTACAAACAAAATTGAATTTAACTTGAGTAACTAACATTTAAATTTTAAATTCTAAAGGAGATACATTTTAAGATGTCTACCATGAATCATATTTAAAAATACTTCAAAATTTTCACGAAAATCAATAAAAAAATTTGGCAAAATAAAGTTCACAATTTTAGATATTTTATAATGTTAATGGTGACTTAATGAATATCATCCTAGGATTGCCATCTATCTATGTTAAATTTTTTAAAGACTTTTAAATATTGATCTACAGTAAACATTTATGAAAATGGTTGACTGTAACATTTGCCTCACCCCTCAATAGTGAGTTCTTCTATGGACAACTACAACAAATAATCTAATGTTGACTAGTATTTAAAAAATGTGATCGGCGACGCTACGCGACACTACTCTATATAATTAAATTAAATAATATTTTGCATCTGTCTCTCTTACAAGATAAAAGAAAATAAGAGAAAAAAATAATAATAAGGATCCATTTTGAAATAGCAATATGCGGTGGTCAACTTGGAAGTGACGTGTAAGAAAAAGAAAGGTTACCTACCTTATCATCAGAGCCAGTGCTACCAATGACCCTACATCCTCTAATCTTAGCCAGCTGTCCAGCATTTATACCCACCGCACCTGAAGCGGCAGATATAAACACATTTGATCCTACCTTTGGCTTTCCAAGTACCTCTATCCCCACCCATGCTGCAAATCCCGGTATTCCTGCATTTATTAATTTCATAAAATTTTGTTACTCTCTTCTGGTATCTAAAATTACAAAGAAATTTAAATGTATCTTAAGACCTATCATTTTAAGACTAGATCAAATTAAAATTAGTTAATTAGGGGTAAAAAAAAGAAGCATGCTTAGAAAAAGAATTAATTACCTAAAGAACCTAGATAATCCGATAATGAAATCCCAATTGTAGCATCAATTTTTCTAGCAATGTCAGAAGATGGAACAATACTGTACTCAGCAACAGGAGCAGATCGATTCAAAAGAATATCTCCCTCATTATATTTACTATCCTTCGATCTAATCACCCTCACAACTCCGAATACTGTAATCACCTACAAATTTATATATTCCAATTAAATACTAAAATATATAATAATTAAAAATGAAATATATTACCTGATTAAGTTGATACTGTGAAATAAAAAGGCCTTCGAGGGTACCGGTGAGTCTTCCACGAAGATATGGATCAACGGAAAGAAGGAGAGTTTCAACGGCGAGATGATTATGAGGGATTGAATCAGATGCAATTGAAAGAGAGACAGTGCGGAATTTGAGATGTTCTGAAGTTGGAACACCTTCAGGACAATATGCAGCTAAGTACCATTCTCTATTTTCTACTACATCTCCCATGCTTTCTAGCTTCTACCAACTTTTTCAATTTCTTTTTCATTCACAAACTTCCAGTTGCCACCTTTGCCAAATTAGATGACAATAAATAATGAGAAAGTTGTACCAAAAAAATAAGTAGTTTTAATATTGTAACCTATTTTATTAATAGTTGACTAAGTTTATGTTTTGAAAAATAAAGAATGAATGGGTAGAAGAATTAGGCGTGAAAAAAAAAATTCGCTGGAAGGAGGGGTTGAACCTCCGACCTTGTGGTTAACAGCCACACGCTCTAACCAACTGAGCTATTCCAGCTTGTTGTTTAGATAATTCACGATAACGTATATATAATTAACATCTGATCAACGACCGCTATCAAATACCAAGAGAAAATAGATTTAGATAAATAACTACAAAAACTATAATATACGTCGAAATTATTTTATGGTCCAAACTATTTTTTGTTCCTATTTTGAATTATTTTATTTTGATATTTATATTTTACCTCGAAATTTTTGAATTTTATAAAAATGATCTGACTTTAAATAAGTATTTACTCTGAGAAAGGGTGGCTCCATAACACAATGACAACCAAAGATAGGAAAAAAGAGAAGAAAAAAAATTGATTTAAGGGAAAAAAAAGACGAAGAAAATGAATTTTGATTTAAATAGTCAACATCGAAGAGTGATTATAAATGATCTACCATCCGCAAAAATGAAGTCTGATTTTGTTGAAGGGTTTTCTTGTTAATAATTACATTAATGTTTTCCAAACCAATTTTCAAACTTTGGAACAATTAAAACACCATTTTTTATATAATATTTTTATATAACATGTGCTTTTTAGGAGAGGAGAAGTTCTCTATCATTTTGTGGCATCATAGAACTCCAAAATTTGATCCCTACTGCTGAAAATTATTCTCCTCTTTTTTATGTCAACAGATAACACGTTATAAAAATTAGCCCACAACTGCAAAATTCTGAATTAACATAGTATATATTCTAATAATATCAACATTTACAGCTAAGCTTTATAGATCAATTATCCTCCTTTTTACTAATTACTAACCATTACCGTCTGTGTATAATATTAATATATTATATTTCGTCAATTTGCAATTACATATAAACATATACGTCATTTTCAACGTTGCATATTTGATAAGGACTGACATGGATCGGATCATGACCTTCCCGATAAATTGTTAAAGGAAAGCTTAACAATTTCAAATAGGATATATTTTAAGTTCTATTTACATGATTGCCACTTAAGAATTTTTCACATCAACATCCCAAACCAAACGTGTTTTCCCCACTGTAAGTCATATACAGGAATCCATCTTCATCCTTGTTTTCCTCATATATTGCAGACATCATAGCAGCTGCATGAATATAATTAAATAAATAAAATTAAACTCACAAGATTAACTACCAAACCTTAAAGAAAATAATACTAATACCATCAATAACTACAATAATAATCCATAAAAAATACCTGTTGGCGGTAAAATGTTCTTCACGAAAATGAAGATGGCCTTCTCTGGACTCAATTTGATTCTCTTTCGGACCACATACACGAATTGGCCAACAGTTAGATCCGCAGGAACCAGATACCTACAATCATCAAAAACCAATCTGCCATGAATAAATAGGGAAAACAAAAATATCAAGCATATGGATGAATTAGTACCTGCAATTAGCAATATAAATAAAACATTAAGTTGATTGTCAATATTCTATTGCATAAAAATTTACTACTTTCATATTACATATTTCAACCTCTACTAAAGATCCACGTTCCACAGCCACTTTTGCAACTTATTTTCTCCATATTAAAGGAGCATTTTACAAAACCATTTTTCCTTTAACTTTGGGATGGTGTGTGTGATTGATGAGGAGAAGGGAGAATTATCCTACCTCTAATATATTTAGAATGAAGTAGTGAGGATTGAAATCTATGCAACTAACCCAAAAATTTGTCGGAGGACAAGAAAGCATAAGCATGTGCAATGTAAGTTCAACCATAACAGACCACATATATGTAACTTTCATCAGTATTTTTGAATAACATGATTTCAAGTTTCATATGTACTTTCAATTGTCATCACCGAAGCCTAAACCAAAATCCAACTTTTGTTGTTGATCAAATATATTTGCAGGGATCCGGTTTTCTTTCACTAATTAATATAATTGGGCTTAGCAGTGATCCAATTTTCTTTCACTAACTAATTTATTGATTGGCTTTTCATATTCATTCGAACAATAAAGCAGAGATTAGAACACAAGGCTTCTGCCTCTGTTTTCTGTATTAGAATATAAATTAATCAAATTTTTTGTCTAACTCTAACTATCCTTAATTCAACCATTCAATAAAATGAAATAAAATGCAAAGGTTAGGAACAATTAAGTTGGATACCACAAACATATGGAAATTCAATTAAAGTCCGCAGTCAATACGACACATTCCAACAAAACCACAACAAAATAAGACCACTATAGCTCTTTCCCAAGTAGAAGTATAGATAGTATGATCAAACTTCAATGAATACTACGTGACATCAAAACTTCAATGAGGCAAAACAACAACAAATTAATGGAGAAAGTAATTACCAAAACAATTAATAATACTTCAAAACAAAAATTACAGTTCATAAACGATGCAAAAAACTCATACTTCCTCTTCACAGCAAATAGAAAGAAAGAGAAAAACTAACTTTTTCTTGTCGATATCTGGAACATCACTCTTCTCAGCCCTTTCAACAATTACCTATACCCAAAAGATCAACCAAATTAATATCAAAGAAGTGATATTATCATTATTATAACATACATACACACGAAAATAACTCACTGGAATTCTATCGGGATACTTCTCTCTTATGCGAGCTGCTTCAGCCTGTCTCCTCTCTACCACATACAGTTTGTAGTACAAATCAAAGAACATAAATTTGCAACATAGTAGTAAGATACACAAACAAAAAATCATACATCAACAACTAACTTCCATTGACAAGAAGAATCAAATTAGATCAACCAAATAAAAGCACTGAAAAAACAAAACGAAATAATACATTCTTTCAAGGAATAGACCTTAGATCATTGCTTACACTAAGCTAAATGTAGAGATGAAAAAAAAAAAATCAGTAAAAAAGTTTTGCACCTAATTTTGTAAAATGGGGCCCAAAACACAATACTTTTTTTACCAAATTTTCAACTTTACGAAATAGAGTTTAGATAATGATCATGATGGATAAGATCAAAACTTTCACATTCCAGATTAAAAAATTAAACAAATAAAATGTTTAATATTTCTCTGATCACGTGAAATTCAAGCCCGATTATTTGAAACATGAAATCGATGAATTATATCATCCAGTGTAACCTAAAAATAAATAAAAAATTGACAAAACAAAAAAAAAAAAGAAAAGAAAAGGGGAAAAACGAACCAAGGGGGTGTTCCATCTTGAATGAACTCTTAGCCATGATGATAATTCTGCGACAGAAGAGAGTTAGGGTTAGCGATTGACGAAGCAACGAAAGGAATAGAAAATAGAGAATGAAAGGGATTGCTTACCAAGAGAAGAGAGAGAAGAGATCCCTTAAAAGCAAAAGAAATAACTCTTATTGCTTCATTCATGAAAGAATTGGGATTGGGAAACGTATAAGCCTCAACTTAACGACAACTCATGCCAATACATTAAATTAAATTATCCGTAACTTTATTACACAAAACAATCATTAAATATTTTATCTGAAATGAATTACCAATAGATTCTAAAGTTAAAAAATTACCGTATTTAGACTAAATTTTAACTAAATACATTAATATTTTAATTATCAATTATTAATTTTTTAGTTAAGAATGATAATAAAATTCACATATATTTATTCGAATTTGTTTTAATTTAAATAGGGAAAATATATTTTTAGATGATCAGGTTTTCTTTAAAATTAAAATTTAAAATGAAAATGAATTTGAAGTGTTGATATAATAATATTATTGTTATTTTTAATATTTATATACTATATATCCAATATATTTAATATTTTTTTAAGTATTAAAAATTATAATTTTCTTTAAAAAAATATAATTTTTGATTTTTATTCTGCTATTATATAATAATAATTTATTAATTATACAAATTATATTAAATTTAAATCTATTATTTTATAAATATAAATGAATGTAAGTAAGGTGGAAAAATTTAAAATCCTTTAGAGATAAAAAAAAATGATTTAAATTCCACATATAATAAAAAGTGGATACAAATGTGAGTTTTTGAGACTAATAAAATATAAAGTGAGAGAGATAAAATCCACTATCACTCCGTCTCATTGTTATAGCTACTTTTAATTACTAATTTTGGTAGTACTTTATTTTAGAGAAATTAGAAGTAAACTTTAAATATATTTAGCTTCTTTTGTTTATTTTTAAAAAAATCTATGTCATCCGTCGGTTTACAATAAGTAATTCGGTTGGAAAAGAAAAATTATTCCCTTTCAATTTTAAATAGAAACTTTTATTTTATTTAAATAAAGAAAAACATCTATGTCATCCTTCCTTCTTCTACGACGAGTAATTCGTTTTGAAAAGAAAAATCATTCATTCAAATTTTAATATATATTTTTAATTATATTTTATAATTAATATTATTTATATAAATATAATATATTTATAATATTGATAATACATCTATATATTAGATAATGTTATTATATATTAGTAGTAAATGTATTTTAGATATTTTTTATTTTCCTATATATATGCTCATTGTAACCCTATTAACTTTAGTTTGGTTCATTTTATGTTATGAAACCCTAGAGCGATGATTTCTCTTCTTCCTCTTTCTTCCTCTTTCTCCTCTTTTCATTGTTAACATGGTATCAAAGAGCTTTGGTTGATTTTGGGATCTACCATAGAGAAGAAAGAGACTATTTTGATAGAAAAGACAACCACCAAAAGAGAAAATAGAAGAGTAACTCTATTCCCGATTTTGTTAAATCAATCTTAGAAAAACATCGATTGTGCATTCGTTAACCGTTGGATCGGGCTGATTTTTGGACAGCAAGTTCGCAATATTTAGGTCTTCGTCTTCAACGGTCGGATCGGAAAAACGACGTCTGGAGAAGGAGAAATCATGCTCGCACAACACCAGGTTATCCCTAATTTATTTTGTCTCAGTGGTTGTGTTTGTCGTATTTTCCTGTTATTATTTGTTATGGCTGGTGTTAAGGATGATTCTCTTCAAGCTGTTAGTGTTCACCTCAATGGACAAAATTACTCTTATTGGAGTTATGTGATGAAAAAAAATTTGATTGGAAAAGATATGTGGGGTTTTGTTGATGGAACTTCTGTTAAGCCTACAGATAAAAAGGATGAAACTCAATATGCAAAAGATCTGAAAACATGGAATGTTAGTAATTCAAAAATTATTACTTGGATTAATAATTCTGGTGAGTTGTCTATAGGAGTACAACTAGCAAAATATGATACTGCTAAAGAGATTTGGGATCACTTGAAACATTTGTATGTTCAGTCTAACTTTGCAAAACGTTATCATTTGGAAAGTGATATTAGAGCCCTTAAGCAAAGCAGTATGACCATTCAGGAATTCTATTCGGCAATGACTAATCTGTGGGATCAATTGACTCTTATGGAACCACCTGAGTTGAAAGTTGTCAAAACATACATTGATCAAAGAGAGGAGTAACATCTGGTTTGGTTTCTAATGGCTCTTCGTGATGATTTTGAGGGCCTTCGTGGGGGTATTTTGCATTGTTCCCCCTTTCCTAATGTTGAATCAGTAGTTAGTGAATTGTTGGCAGAAGCATTCAGACTTAAGACTCATTCTGGTGTATTAGATAAGGAAATTATCTCAACTCCTCCATCTGTTTTTGTTGCCCCTGTTAAAAAAAAAAACATTTAAAGGTAATGATGAATGTGGATTCTACAAAGAAAAAGGTCATTGGAAAGTACGTTGTCTGAAATTGGGGAGAGCACATAAAAAGAATTTTAGGGGGTCATCGTCCAATGTTATTGCTTCTGCTCCTCCTACCATTAGCTCTAGTTCTAGTTATGTATACTCATCTGAGACTGCTTCCCAAATATCTGATATTGCATAACAACTTCAAAGACTTCTTGCCACTCAATTACATGTCATGTTTGCCACCTCTTCTAAAGGTTTGAACTCCTCTGGTATGTCAGGTATATCTCCTTCCATATGGATTCTTGATTCTGGAACATCTCATCATATGACATACAATGATAAATCTTTTGTGTCTGTGAAACATGCCTCGTCTGTGTCGGTTATGACTGCTGATGGCACTCCTATGCCACTAACAGGCATTGGTTCTGTCTCCACACCTAACTTGTCTCTTTCTAATGTTTATTATATTCCTAATCTTACTTTGAGTCTTGCTTCTGTTAGTCAAATATGTGATTTCGGTTATTCGGTTATGTTTTCTTCCACTTCTTGTTGTGTGCAGGATCCACATTCTGGGAGGCTGATTGAGACAGGCCATAGACAGGGGGGACTTTACGTTTTGGATGACCTACGACTCCCAGATACTGCAGCCTCAACAACTACTGCTGATTTATTATTTAGTTTTCGCTTGAATTCCTTATCTTCTAGTTTTTATTTATGGCATTCTCGCATTGGATATGTTTCTGCTTCTAGATTAAAATATTTGGCTTCTACTAGAGCCTTAGGTAAGTTACAACCCTGTGATATCTCATATTGTTGTGGTTGTAAACTTGCTAAATTTCCAGCTTTACCATTTAGTAAAAGTGTTTTCGTTTCATATGCGACTTTTGATTTAGTTCACTCTGATGTTAGGGGTCCATCACCGGTTCTCACCAAAGGTGGATCTAGATATTATGTTTCGTTTATTGATGATTACACTCGCTATTGTTGGGTTTATCTTATGAAAAATCGGTTTGAATTTTTTGACATTTATCATATATTTCGTGCAATGGTGAAAACTCAACATAATTATGTTATAAAGTGTTTTCGTTGTGATTTAGGTGGTGAATATACCTCTAATAAATTTTATGAATTACTTGCTTATGATGGCACCCGCCACCAAACATCTTGTACTGATACTCCTCAACAAAATGGAGTTGCTGAAAGGAAACACCGTCACATTATAGAGACTGCTCCTTCCCTTTTGTTGTCCGCTTCAGTTCCTAGTAAGTTTTGGGGAGAAGCAGTTCTTACTGATGTTCATGCTATTATTAGAATTCCATCTTCTATCATATCAGGTTTGTCTCCCTTTGAAAAATTGTATGCTTCTACCCCTGATTAATATTTTTTGAAAGTTTTTGGTTCTACTTGTTTTGTTCTTCGCCCTCAAGTAGAGCACAATAAGTTGTCTTCTCGTTTAGCCATGTGTGTTTTTCTCGGTTATGAGGATGGTCAAAAGGGTTATCGTTGTTATGATCCTCATGCAAGAAAACTTTATGTATCTCGTAATCTTGTTATTCTTGAGTACATCCCTTTTTACTTTGTTTCCTCTTATTCTCATATTACTAAGAGTTCTTAACTAACCCATATTGATCCGTTTGGTCTTAATGATAGCGTTTCTAGTGATTGTAATATTGAGAATTGCAGGACAAATACTACTACTCCACATGATGACATCCTCTTGTCCCCCCGTCTGTCCAACCACCTCCTGCGATTGTTGATCCTCCTTGTTACCATTCTCGTCAACGTAAGTCTACTCAGTTACCTGATTTTGTCTATTCAACTTACTCAGCTTCGTTTACTTCTTTCTTAACATCTATTCACAATTTTTTTGAACCCTCTTCCTATAAAAAGGTTGTTCTTGATCCTCTTTGGCAGCATGCTATGGCAGAAGAACTATCTGCATTGCACAAAACCAACACTTGGGAATTAGTATCTCTTCCTCCTAGAAAACGTGCTATTGGGCCTCGTTGGGTATACAAGATCAAAACTAAGTTTGATGGGTCAGTTGAGCGCTACAAAGCATGTCTTGTTGCTAAGGGTTTCTCTCAACAATATGATATGGATTATGAAGAAACTTTTGCTCATGTAGCCAAGATGACGACTATTCGTACTCTTATTGCAGTTGCATCTATTCGTCAATGGCATATTTCCCAAATGAATGTCAAAAATGCCTTTTTAAATGGTGAGCTTCATGAAGAAGTCTATATGGTCCCTCCACAAGGAGTTTCTCATAATCCAGAGGAAATATGTAAGTTAAAAAAGGCTCTATATGGTCTTAAATAGGCTCCTCGAGCTTGGTTTGAGAAATTCTTTATTATGATCACTTCTCTTGGTTTTCGCTTTAGTGAACATGATTCTGCATTGTTTATAAGGTCCACCACTCATGGTCGCATTATACTTTCTCTATATGTTGATGATATGATTATTACAGGTGATGATGTTAGTGGAATCAATGAGTTGAAATTGCAGTTAGCCAAACAATTTTAGATGAAAGACTTGGAAACTCTTCGCTATTTCTTGGGGATTGAAGTTGCCTACTCTCCTAGAGGCTACCTTCTTTTTCAATCCAAGTACATTGCCAACATTCTTGATCAGGCTCGTCTTTCTGATACTAGAGCAGCAGATACTCTCTTGAGTTGAATGTAAATATGCTCCATCGGATGGTGTTCCTTTACCAGATTCTACTTTGTATCGTACTTTGGTTGACAACTTAGTGTATCTTACGATTATCAGACCTGACATTGCTTATGTTGTTCATGTTGTTAGTCAGTTTGTTGTCTCTCCCACTACAGTACATTGGGCAGCAGTTCTTCGGATTCTTCGTTATCTTCGTGAAACTCAATTTCAAAGTCTTCTCTTTCCATCGTCATCCTCATTGGAGTTACGAGCTTATTTTGATGCTGATTGGGCTGGTGATACCACTGATCGTAAATCCACCACATGGTTTTGTATCTTTCTTGGAGACTCTCTTATTTCTTGGAAGAGTAAGAAACAAGACATTGTCTCTCGCTCTTCTACAGAAGCTGAATATCGTGCTATGGCATCCACTACCGCTGAAATAATTTGGCTGCGTTGGCTTTTG
>NC_021160.2:48753569-48782250 GCF_000331145.2 Cicer arietinum
AGTTACGAGCTTATTCTGATGCTGATTGGGCTGGTGATACCACTGATCGTAAATCCACCACATGGTTTTGTATCTTTCTTGGAGACTCTCTTATTTCTTGGAAGAGTAAGAAACAAGACATTGTTTCTCGCTCTTCTACAGAAGTTGAGTGTCGTGCTATGGCATCCACTACCGCTGAAATAATTTGGTTGCGTTGGCTTTTGTCTGATATGGGTATCTCTCTTTCTGAGCCAACTCCGATGCACTGCGATAATAAGAGTGCTATTCCAATTGCTCACAACTCGGTCTTTCATGAACGCATCAAACACATTGAGATTGATTGTCATCTTACTCGTCATCATCTTCAGCATGAAACTATTACTCTACCATCTGTCTCTTCTTCTTTACAGATTGTTGATTTGTTCACAAAGATGCATTCCATTAAACGTTTCCGTTTCTTAGTTGACAAACTCTCGATGCTCCATGTTAATGCATCGTGAGTTCGAGGGAAGATATTAGATAATGTTATTATATATTAGTAGTAAGAGTATTTTAGATATTTTCTATTTTTCTATATATATACTCATTGTAACCCTATTAACTTTAGTTTGGTTCATTCTATGTTATGAAACCCTAGAGTGGTTATTTCTCTTCTTCTTCTTTCTTCCTCTTTTCATTGTTAACACTATATTCAATAAAAATAATAGTCTTTTATTAATTTATATATTTTTTTTAATATAAATGAAATTGAGGAGAGAATAGTAACTTTACGTAAATTTATTTTCAAAAATCTAATACACTTAAGATAAATTATATTTTGTTAGAAAAACTTTAAAAAACTTTAATACACAACTTCTCGTACATATTCAATAAATAAATAAAACTTTTTCGATTCATTAATAAGTATTTTACGGACATTTGTTAATATTTCCTTTATTATTAAAATTAAAAAGAACATAAATTGAAATGTTTATATATTTTTACATATTTTTATTCTTTAAACTTCTAGTTTGATGATTGAATTCTTAGTGAGGGTAAATGAAGAAATATTGCAACTAATGGTGTGCTTTATCCTCTTAATTTTATTGTCAATGGTGTGCTTTATCCTCTTAATTTTATTGTCGATGATTATGCTTCGTCTGATCGAGGAAATCGCATATCATTAATCCGTTGATTTCTAGAAACATTTGTTCTAAAATTGTTAATATTAAACCTCTTTCAACGTTCTCAGTTTTGGATAATGGGACAGAGTGCTCGACTCTAAAAGTGTGTTTGTGAAATAGCAGAGAGCGTAATTATCTCTATTTATATGTGTTTAAGGAATTATTATTCAATTACTACTATAATATTAATAAACACATAATTACTTAAAATAAATTTATTACTCAAAATTCAAGAAATATTCATAATTTACTCAAAATTCACGAAATATTCATAATTTGAAACAAAAGTCACAAGTCTTGAGCGAAACATACTTGTAAATATACAAACAAAAAAGTTAAACCAACAAAACTCAAAATAAAGGTTGTTAGAAAATATACATTTACAAGTGATCTTTACATATAAATAATGATCACACCTTTGTAATAGTTAAGCAAGATTAATAAAATTAGTTTAAGCTCACTGAAGCTTTTCTCTCAATCTCTTTAATTTCTGTTTACTTTATGTTATTTATATTCTTATCATGGTATCAGAGTTTTTTTTTCTTTCTCTTTCTTCTCTCTTCCTTCGATCCTCATTCATCAATGGCTTCCACATATTCATTTCTTGGCGCTTCTGGTAATGTTTCTTCTTCGCATGTTAAATTCTCACACCTCATTTCTGTTAAACTTGATGAGAAGAACTTCAAGCAATGGAAACAACAAATTGATGGTGTTATTCGCGGCCACAAACTTCAGAAGTTCATCACTGAACCTTTAGCGCCACTACGATACTTGACTGAATCTGATCACTGCAAATCGTCTCAATCCTCTATTTCTGGAGTGGGAGCAACAAGATGCACTCGTTTGCACCTGGATTCTCTCAACAATCTCTGATTCGATTCTTACGAAGCTTGTTGATTGTCACTATTTGTGGCAAGTTTGGGAAGAAATTCATCGTCATTTTCACATTTTACTCGCAACAAAGGCGCGCCAACTCAGATATGAGTTACACAGTCTCACCAAGGGAGATCGCAAAATTGGTGAATTCCTCCTTCGTGTTCGCACCATCAACGAATCCCTAATTTCTATTGGAGATCCGGTCCCTCAACGTAATCTCATTGAAATCGTTCTTGAAGCCCTACCTAAAGAGTATGATTCTGTAGTTGCTGTTGTTACAAGCAAATAAGATCTATGCTCTTTGGATGAACTCAAGTCGTTCTTACTTGCGCATGAGACGTGTCTTGAGAAAAACAAGAAGCTTCAAGAAGCCATCTTCGTCAATCTCACTCAGGCAGTGTTGTCGGCCTCGTCTGTGAATTCTACTACTGAACCTCTGTCGCATTCGAACCCTAATTTCCCGTCAGGTACCAGTCATGTGATTGCGAACCAGAACCACTCAGATTATCCAGGGTATAGCTCTCATGGTGGTCGTAATGGTCGTAGCGGTGGTCGTTATGATCGAGGAGGTCGTGGTGGTCGTAATTTCTGTTTACTTTCTGTTATTCATATTCTTATCAATCATCAATAACAATCAATCATCATGAAGATCAATTCTTTTACATCACGTCTACCACTACTAAATTTGTACTTCTTTTCATCCTCCTCAATATTTTCAAAATCAATATCTTCATAATCTTCTTGGACTACCAATTCCCTTCTTACATTAATCCAGTTATAGAATTGATAAAAATAATATTTCTATTCTTCCTATTAGTCCAACCAACATTATTGAACAACCATTGTTGCTCTACATTAACCTTTTAACATATTTTTTTCCGTATATTCTAACTCCTTTTAAAGGATTATGTGTCTCAATTCATGATATGATAGCTTTGAGATTTTAAATGAGACTATATTTACCAATTGCTTCGATCATTAATCTGAAGCTTTTTGAGTTTCACAACATTAAAATCAATTTGATTCCTTCAATAAATTTTATTTTTGCCTTTTTTTTCTCATCATAGGATTTCTTCAAAATTAAACTAACATCATCTAGTGTTCTCTAGCATTTACCTAGATCTCCTACTATTTCTATTTGATGTCTATAGAGAGTCCATGGAGCAGCAAATGACTAAATGTCGTAGTCAATTTGAAACTTAACGACAGACATTTATCCAACACTTCAATATCCAACACTTATTTGGAGTTGTGTGTAACTAGCTATCACATGGCTATTCATTATACTTTTGTGATTCCTCATCTTTTTGGAACAACAAAAAGTAAGACATTGTACCCACCCTTCTACAAAAGAAGAGTATCTTATTATGACAATTATTACTTGTGAAATAATTTCATTACTTCTCTATGAATTGAGATATATTTGATGGTTTAGATAAACAAGACAGAGGTACCCAAATTGAATATATTTAGTGGAGTTGAACCTTTTATCTCAATTTAATGACTATAATCAAAATAGTTATGTCTACGAATTAAATTTGACCTCTCTATATCAAACGAAATTTGTTAATTGCATTGATCGATAGTTTGTTTAACTATAATGATTCTGATTGAGTGATGGATATACTTTTTTGCTTCCCCCCACATGTCATTATCATTCGTAAAAATGTTTATACATTTTTTAATTGATAAAAAAAGACAATCTTGTTAGTGTAAAATTAAGAAGGAAAAAAATATGTGTTATGTCACTGTATCCATGGTGAGGCTGTCGGAGTGTGCCATTTGTGTGGCCATGAAGGAAGAGTCGATCAAGCAGGGAAGCAACAGTGAAAGAATGCTCCACTTTACAATACTCGAACGACACGTGTGTTTAATAATTTCAAAGGTATTGTCATGTCATCCTCCTCTCAAATCCTACACCTCACAAATTTTTAGGAAGCATAAGTCCGTGATTTTTCTACTCCATGCAATTGAAATGATGACTTCATCGACATTAAATTAAAGAGAAAATAAATGTATTATTTAAAATAAATTTGTTGAACTTCAATTAACTTAATTCATTATTTTAAATTATAAATTAAAATTTAAAATTATTATTTTTTAAATTATTTGATCAAGATTGAACGTTCATTATTGCATCAAATACATGATTGTGTGGACTTCCCGACTAAAGGAATCTAAATTCCTTTTTTATTTGTGTTCACGTATTTAAACCTAAAATATAAAAAGTGAACTTTCCGATAGAGCTAACTAAGAAGAGCTTCAAGAATACTCTAAAATAACTAGAGTAAAAATACATTGTTTAAGATAGAATGAATCTACTATATTTTCCTCCTAAGAGCATCTACAACGGGAGTGAAAATGAGTTCGTCCGCCAGCGTGTAATTACTTAACTTCCTGTTTTTTGTGGGTTCACCGTTGGAGTTGTGCCAAGCTGTCATCACGGTACTGTCAGGAAGGAACGGTGCTTCATAGCAGTTACCTTTTTTTTTGTTTTTTTTTCTATCCACTTTCACAATTTAATAATAATATAATTATAACCGATACCTTTTATTAATTTATTAATAATAATAAATTTATCATTTTTTATTAATTTATAGCCGTTAACCTCTTTTTAATTTATTAAATAATAATAATTTTGTAATCATTAGCTTTTTTTTAGTTAATATACCACCGTTAGCCTTTTTTTTCTCCTTTAATTACGACGATTGTTAGCTCATTAATAGAAACAATTTGTTACTCATACTTTTTCTTCACAATTTTTGTTACAAAAGTTTATTAAAGTTTTTATTAACGTACTTTTTTATTTATTTTTTCATTTAAATTAATATTTTAAGTTATAATAAAATTAAATATTAATGTATAAATTAAAGTAATGGAATATAATATGATTTTTTAAAAGTTAAACCATAAAAATGAATGAGTTGATTTAGGGTGATGTGGCATGGTAGAACTTGAATCATGTTGAGTTCACCGTTGGAGTAGAAAATGAGTAAATTGCTTCAAGATGATGTGGCACAGTGGACCCCATCTAAAGAACTCATATTGAGTTCACCGCTGTAGATGCTCTAAGTATCTCCTTTAGTAGTCTTCACTTCTTGACCTAATAGGCCCTTCTTTGGACACCCAAATCTATTAGGTTACATATATGAGATCTACACTACTACTATGTACAAGTCCTACAACGTGTAAATTAAGCTGGTTGTCCCTTCACCGGGTAGCTTTTTCCTACAGAATGCATGGAGCTGAAGCACGCGTAGCTCATATTACTTATTTGTGTAGAATGCGCATGACAAACCATTTAGCGTTGTGTAGTTAAATTGAGGATCAAATTTTTTACTTAGACAATAACTTAGTGTTTAACAAACTTGTGTAGTTAAATTGAGGGTAAGTTTGATGCAGTTGATTAAGGTGGAGTTCAACATGACTTGAATGGGCAAGCAGAACTGGACATAACTTGAATGGTGAATTTGAACTAGACATGACACAAACAATCAAACTAATTTAAAGTAGGACCATACTAGTTAAGCTGAGCTAAGTAGGGGTCATGTGATATGATCATTATAATTTGGTAAAATTTATGACTCTCGATAAATTTTTGTTGGGTCCTTATAATTTTTTAAAACTTATTTAAATTTCAATTAATAGGATTATTTTTTGGTGAATATTTTTTTTTTTTGAATATTTCAAAGGATAAGAAAGTGTAAAACTGTTGCCAAAGATAATATCACAAATTGATTAAAAAAGTTCATTCTTTACATTTGTAGTATGGAACAATAAAAAATTATTGCATCATATTGCAGCTGTATTACATCATATTGCAGCTGTATTACATCATACTATGTAAGAAATTGTCATTTTGGTCAATAACTCGTTATAAAATTTCAAATTAATTCTTAAATGATAAAATCATCGACCAGTTTAGTTTTTGATA
Source organism: Cicer arietinum (assembly GCF_000331145.2). Taxonomy (NCBI): domain Eukaryota; kingdom Viridiplantae; phylum Streptophyta; class Magnoliopsida; order Fabales; family Fabaceae; genus Cicer; species Cicer arietinum. The sequence goes on from NC_021160.2 coordinate 48,759,522, forward strand.
TTATAACTATTAGAGATTATTTTGACAGTAAATTATATATTTTAGATATTTTATATTAGTAAGTTCTATTATTTAACTTATTTTTAAAAAAAGTATGAATGTGACTCCTTAGTGTTAGTTCTCTCTCTTTTTTTTCTTCTTATATATAACCATGCAGGTCAGGATGTAGCAAGCAAACGTATCTCACTAGCTAGAAGAGTTTAAGAACACTTTAGAAGAAAATAATAAATGGGTGAGTGTAGCTCAAAAACATCTAAGAAAGATGAGCAATGTTGTTGGAGGCTTGGAAGGAGATGCAGTGGCGCTTTAAAAGAGTACAGAGGCAGATTTTACATAATGAGAAGATGCTTGGTCATGTTACTCTGCTGGCACAACTATGGATGACTCACACTTTATCATCATTCATCACCACCATTTTTAAGGTTTTGGAAAGTTTCATTTATTTTCATCTTCATTAATTCCCATCATGTATGTAATAGTTAGTCAAGTGATTGCATATATGTACTCTGTTCAAAATATAAATATATATCTAAAAAATTGATGTGTTTAATCTGCATTTATATTAGATACATCCATTTTTATTCTCGAGTGATTGTACACATACATAATTAGTGTAATGTTGCACATGTAGTGCCAAGCATATATTATCTTATGTATAAGGGTACAAAATATGTATCAAGCATTCAAGTGTAAGGGTCTACTTGTGTACTTCAATTGCCATAACTATATGCCCGGATGTGTATTTATTTTATTCTGTTTTTGCATCATGGTCCATTCCTCTTTATTGTATTTGTGAATCTTCATAATAGCCAATTTTATACCAACCAAACCTAAAAAATGTTTTCAAAAATATAATTTGATTATAAATTGAATTACTATGTTGGTCATTGAACTATTTGATTATATATAGTTTGATATTAATTAATTAAAGTTTAATTGTTTTGCATTTTCCGAGTAAAAAAATTTACACCGTCAATATATTACAGTTGTTAGTGGACATAAAAAATCTTTACACGATGATATGAACTAAATTCAATTAATATATATATTAGCTCTTCAAAATGAATTGATACCGATTTGGCGATCTTCTAAAAAAAGCTTAGGTAATCTATAATGAAGTTGCCAGCGGAAGGAAGTGGAGGGTGCCTAAGGAAGAGGCTAACCAAGTCATATTTGAAGGATAATGTGAGTTGAGTACATATGGAAAGGGAAATATGCTTCCAATCTCAATCTCTCTATGTTATTCTTCTTCTCAATCTTCTACACTTACACTTGTATTGGTTGCTATTCGTCCTACTTCTTATACTAGGAGTTGATCATATTCCATTCGTTAAATCATTAACATTCTTCAAGTGTTAGTACCATTACATAATCACTATTTGGTCTTGTAATCACAAAAATGCTACAACTTGTTAACTTTGCAAAATACACATAATGGAGAATTAAAAATAAAAATAAAAGATATACATGAAAAAAAAAACTTACATATAAATTTTTCTTTTTTTTTTTAAGCCAAATTAAATGGATCCAATAATAAAGTGCAGTTAATATAAATCTCAAGTTCGGGATTCTTCTCCAATGCTCTTATAGTATCCCCACTCATTCAAGAATATCGAATGGTCCAAATCAATAATTTGGCATGGATACATGTGATCTAAGTAGTACTAGTGTTTTTACAAATCAAGACAATATGCGTAATGCAAGATATCTAACTTGTACCCTTAGTAATACTTATTAGCAAAATCTCTATGCATTATTGGTTGGTAATATAGTAGAATTGATATGCGGGTGATTAGCTCACACTTGATTACAAATAAAAAGCTCACACTTGATTACAATTACAAATAAAATGTTGTATGTAAGAGGTGACTTATATATCTAATATTTAAAAGTTTTAAGTGAAAATGTGGTGTTAAAATTTCTTATAATCTTAGAGTATTTGATTTGTTGTTTTTGTATTGTCAGACTCCTCTATTTTTTCCATGCATGTTAAGAGAATCAATATGTTGTTCCAGATATCCCACTTGTTGGGGAGTGTGGAAGAGCACTGATAAGAAAAACACAAAGAGACTTGAACATCACATCACCTAAAACCTTAAGACATCATAAATATAAGTCATTTTCTTGTATATCATCCATTTAATTCATTTTTAATCGATGAGTGGTTGATCACTTGCACTATAATTTCAATATCGTTGGTACATGTATGAGTCGCTCGCATCACTAGAATTGATCTATTAAACAAGCATCTACTTTGGCTTCTTACGAAGCTAGCTCAACCTATGTGTGCCATTTATTAGGAAATTTAGATGAGCAACAACTAACTAATGATAAAATCAACAATAGACCTAAACACCACATCAAGTCCCAAAATTTCAAGGCTTTGGAAATATGAGTATCCTCTCTTACATATCATTTATTTAACACATTTCTAATCAATGTGAGACTAATCATTGACACTTGAAAAACAATGCAATCTAACGAAACAAATCCGATGAAAAAAGTCTTAGTCCATAATGGATCATATTGAAAAAGTCGGGAAAAAACATATATAGAAAAATTAGAGCAACACATTCAAACACAAAAATATAACATGAAAACTCCAAAATTGAAGAAAAAAAATCATAATTGGTGCCTAATGTCAATTAGAGACTAACCCAACGTGAAAATATTTACAACACATAGACTTCTCTCTTATATTTTTATCACGAGTAATTTTCCTTGGTTACTCGTGACCCTCACTACACTCACACTCTCCTAAATAAATACTTACACTACATTTCAAAATACTCTAATACGAGAGTACAGAAGAAAATAAGATACAAGTTTAAACTTTAAAGTGATTTTGCTGAGACATCTTGTAACGAAGAGTTAGAGTTAATATATAGTATTGGTCTCCTTCTTCTTTTACGATGTTAGGCAGTGCAGGACTATTTCAACATATATCATTTTAATCAATTTCAACATTCTCTGCCTTGATTGAAATTGATGCAACTTTAGTTTCAATTGCCTATACCAACAATCATAGTTCAAAATAAATATGATAACTCCACTATAGAGAATATACTTCACTTAAAGATAAACCACTTTCAAAAAATTTAACTTAAGATAAACCACTCCAAGAATTTTTGCTTGAAGTTGAATCACTTCAAGAATTTCTATTTGAAGTTGTATCACTCAAATGAATTTCATTAAGTCTAAACCACTCCGAGAATTTTCATTTCAAGTTAAACCACTCCAAACTTTTTTTAAAGTAAAAAAACATCAACATATATAATTTCACAATACACCTTGCATCAATACAAATCAATATCTATGTGTTATTCAACACCTTGTGCAATCTCGTTTGTTTCAACACATCACATACTTGAATTTAACACAACCTAAAATTGATTTTTCTATCAAATTTCTTTATGTCATACTTTAAAATGGAACTTGAAATTGCAGTTGTATATGTATTGTAATTTTGCATCAGATATGTTCCTAGGAAAGAGAGATAATTAATCACAAAGAAATGCTTAATTACAAACAACATTTTCACATTATTTTCTAGGCTAAATTACATTTGTGGTTTCTTAACTTAATTTCAGGTAACGTTTTAGTCCTTTATCTTTTTTTTCCCAACTTAGTCCTTTATTTTAATTTTAAGTGACAATTTGATATTTTATGTTTTAAAATTTCAACAATGTTATCCTTTTTTATACAAAAATTCAAAAAAAAAATTCAATCAAAACTCATAAAATTAATTATATTCTTCAATATAATACAAATTTCATCAAATTCGTAACGCAAATCTTCAAATAAACTCATATTTTCATACTTTATTTGATATTGTTAGGAATAAAGGACTAAATCGGGAAAAAAAAAAGATAAAGAACTAAAACGTTACCTGAAATTAAGTTAAGGGACCACAGATGTAATTTAGCATATTTTCTAACGTGGATGATCAAACATTGTTTCAACCACACTGCATACTAAGAATTCAATTTCTTTGGAATGAACCAAAGTTTTGATACTAGATGTTGGGGGAAAAAACAGTCATACAAAAATATAACATGAAAATTCTAAAACTAGATTAAAAAAAAAATCAAAATTATTGTCTAATGACAATTAGAGAAATACATTATGTAAAAATTTCTCTGAAACTCTCCGACCTAGTACACTCATACCCTCCAAAGCATATACATGAACTACGCCTCATAAAACTTTAAGACAAAAATATAAAAGAAAATATGAATGTCATATACAAATTTAAAGTGCTTATGATGAGTACATCTTATAATAAAGAACTATAACTCATATGTATAGTTTTGGCTTCTCTATTCTCATACAATTGTAGACAATATAAAATATTTTTAAGATAGTTCAATTTCAATCAAATCTAACAGAAATTATATTTAAATAGTTGGCGATTTTTCTTCCTTACCTTCCCAATCAACTGAGACAAACCTAAAGAAACTAAACCTACAAATAGAGAACCCCCAACAATCATACCTCAATAAATCTTGGGGCACAAACAGGGGACACAAGCTTTGACCACACTATTTAGGCAGGGGTGGTTATTGAGATGTGCAAGCAACCCAACAAGATAGAGTTTCAATTAGTTAGAGTTTTAAATATTTTTATCTTTTATAATATAATAAAATGAGAATGAATTTTTTTTAAAAAAATATATTTTTAATTTTTACAAAATTATAACATTTTAAATTAGTGTATAAAAAAAATATATTCACTTCCACTCTCTATTTTGAATTTATAGAGGCTATAATTTTAAAGACCAAAAATATCATTTTATTTTACAAAATAAATATTCAAAATAAATATTAAAAGTGAATATGAAATTTTAAGAGCTACACATTTAAGAATTTTTTTATAAAAATAAAATTTTGAAATTTTATAACAATTAATTTTTTTTATTATTAAAATTTTAAATTATTTTCATTAGAATTTTTTTTAATATCAAAATAGTACCTCTAAAATATTTAAAACGGTCATAAATTTATAATAACTAAAGTGAATCTAATATCAAACATGCACTAAATAAGATTAAAAAATCACTTGGAGAAATGAAAATGAACTATTTCGAAGGGGAGATCACATAGCTTAACACTTTCCAATGAGTGGTTTAAACAAAGGATGTCAAAAATATGCAATAAAATTTGTTTTGTTCGATTATTAGTTTTTTTTATTGATCTGTTTGTATATTTCTTTTAGATTTTTGAATATAAACATATCTACTAAAATAAAATAGAAGATACCGCGAGAGAATAGTAATCTGGTGTGTCAAACAATAGAATTGCAACCCTTTTCAGTAAAATATATATAATAAAAATAATCTGGACTCAATTTAGATGAATTATGTTTAAATTTTTATTTATAGTTTAAATTCAATCCAAATTTTGAAAACATCTAAATTGTATAAGTAACAAAATACTTTATTCGGTCTCAAATGTAATCTACAACAAATTAAAATTTGGTGATTTGAAATATAAATAAAATTTAATTAATACTAGTATATGTAATGTTATAATTTTGATAACACCCTTATAATTAAATGGATCCAATAATTTTTTAAAGGGTGTAAATTTTTATTTTTGTTTTGCTTATAGAGGGAGTATAAACAAAGTTTGACATTTTTTAAGTTAAGTGTACACTTTTTGATACAATAAAATGAGATAGGAGGTAATTAGGTAATGAAGTTGAACTTTAAAATAAAATTAATAAAGTAATTGTTTGAAGACCTCTAGAGTTTCCTTTTTATGATTGTTTGAAGATAAGAACCGGAAGCAGTGGGCAGAGGCCTCATCAATTACATAAGTTATGGAATGACTGAACCTACGAAGTGCCCAATGAGAGGTTTTGGTATGATGCCTAAGTACTACTAGAAGCCAAAAACCAAAAAAGTAAAGGTTCCAAACTTCACTGTTTGATACATAAATGCTGATTCAACATAACCATTTAACCAACATCCCTCTGCCCCATAATCATTAAATGCCTCTCATTAATTTGTCTCCTCCTCACTATTCCACTTCCCTCTTTAAATTAATATTCCAACTTCCTCACTTTATGGTTGTTGGATTTTTAATGCAACTTCTTCAATGTTACCAATAAAAACTTCATACTCTATATCTCTTTCTATGTTTTGTAACTCTTTAGTACTTTTGCAAATCAACCCCATTTCATATTTCTTCTTGCATGTATCTCTTCCTCATTACTCTCTTCTAGGCATGATAAAGATTATAGATCAAGGGGTTATTTAATTTTTTCTCATGTTATTATGTTGTTTCAATAATAATGGGGGTGTTCTTTTTATTTTTCATGCCAATTTAATTTATTATGTGATGGTGATCATGTTAAGCAAGTATTACAAAAGAAGGTAAAGGGTAATTCAGAGAGGAGCTATAGAGGTATGAGTTTGAACGAGATATTGGTGTGGTTCAATGACAAAGCAATGCTTAAAATGTCCAAGTTTTTCTTTTTTATTGAGCCGTGCCAATATCACGTGTCATTGCTCCTAAAGTCTCGTTAAAAAGCTTTCAAGTCAAAGGTTAGAAAGCTTGATGCAGAATAGAGCATGCATTATGTACCAGCACTTCCTAAGCATTGTTTGTCTCTTTGTTTCTCTCACACACTATTTTTCATTGTTTTCTCTTAGTATGTATGGATCAATTTCACATGTTCTATAAGTACATAGTTTATTTTAAGATACTCAAGTAAATTTTTTATTATAAATAAAATGTTATAATTATTATCAAAACACATATGTGAGGTTTTAAATTCACACTATTCAATGTAATAATATCGACATTTGTTAATTGAACTAAAATTTAAGAACATAATATTTATAATTTGTATATTTATAAACTTCATAGTCGCCACATTATTACATTTTACTTAGACTGTCCTTTAGACAACACAAAAAGTATTTATTTATTTTTGTTTCACACACAAATTCTTGTATTAAAAGTGAACATATTTTAAATGAGACCATATCTCTCATTCGGAATTAGAAGTGTAATTACATTATAGGAGAGTAGTTCCTTCAACTAACTCATAAAATGTAGTACATAATTTAACCCTTTAATTACATATATTTTCAAATGTGTTATGTGTACATTTAATGTGATTTTGATGGTGCAGAAAGGTTATCTCCAAAACTAGAGTCTAGGGGTGTCAAAATTAACATCAAAAGTCAATTTGGCCTACTTCAGCCCAAACTGAAAATTTGTTGGGCCGACACACGTAGGGTGCATATAATTTTTTTTTTATGAAATTAGGGGTACTATATTTCAGTTTTAAGTTATGTACCTTACACTACAATGTATATAAAGTAGGGTATAAAGGATACATAACATCAAAATATTAATTTTACAAAGACATCAAATAAGAGTCTATTATATCGTCACGTCATCACACATAAATATATTTTGAATTTGGTGGTTAATATAAAATAAACTTATACTAATAGAAACACATCTATTTAACTCTATAAAATATGTTTGCAATTAATTTGATCATATATTAAAATTCTATAGTTAAGTATGTTTTTAATCTCTAAAAAATTCATAAAATTCATTTTTCAAGTCTTCTATTTAATAATTGACATATCTTAGTTCACTAACACTTAAATTATGATAATTTTATTTATGAAATTTAGTGTTGATCCGTCTTTGTGATTTTTCACATATTTTAAAAATTGAGGAAGAAATCCTCATTTTTTTTCAAATAGAAGCTAAATTGGTTTAATAAGTTTGACCATAATCGAAAGATGACCAATAAATAAGTAAAACAAAATAAGTAAAAGAAAAAACAAAAAATTGATTAAACCAACCGCAATTCAACTTTGGTTTAATTAGCGACATTTATCAAAATCAAAGAAACACTCACATATATTATCTTAAAACAGTCTCGTAACATCAAGCCAAACATAAGACAATTGTGCTAAATTCATAAAAGAGAAGGAAGGTACCCTATTATGGACCTTAAAAAGGGGTCTAAAGTTATAACCCTGTATTTTTTTTGTCAAAATATCACACCCCTTTCTTACGAATTTGGTTTTTTTTAATGCACATTTGGTTATTAAGTTGTAATGTGAAGTCCTACAATTATATTAAAAGAAATCTCACGGTAGACATTATCCTTACACGTGGATGTCAACTCAATCATCTCAAAGTTTTGAAAATTTAAGTGTTGATCTTAGTTGTCCTTTAATGAAAGAAGAGTGCATTTGAGATGCTTAGTAGACAAATATGATTGAAAGAAGTGAAAATATAAATATTTAACTAAATTATAATTATAATTCTAAGTATCTTTTATCTTTTATTGTAAAAGATGAAGAATATGTAAGAATAATTTAAATGATTCAAATTTTGCCAAACAAAAAAACAAAACTCAATTAAATGAAAGGAAGTGCCACAATAGCCAACCAAATATATGTTATCTACATTTATTAGGAGCTAGACATTGGCATGGAACTATTAACATATAAGGTGACCCTTCAAGCATAAAAAAGAATTGATTGAGGGGACTTTCCCATGCTACCTATTCTAGTAACTACCATGATCAATCTCCTTTATTAAAATTGCAAGGATCCATCAAGCAAGTCCTTTCTCTTTTTTATCCGTGTTTACGACCGCTAAGCAGTCGTAGAGATTTCAAGTCTTTTCTTTTCTCTTTTTCTTTATTTTTTACTTTCGTCGTGTAAGATAAAATTTCTCTATAATTCTAAAACATATAAAAGAAAAAAAAAACTTTTGCAGCCTAATTTCATTGCTATAGTTATATTATAATCTTCCTGAGTTAGGAAGAAGTTCATGTTGCCTCCTAGAAAGAAGCACTCCACAAGGCTTTCTCACCTTCCCCACATTTCTTGTGTACCTCTTTTATTCTTTCAGCAGACCTACAAATTCCACTGCATGTCCAATCAAATGAAGCAACACAAACATTGCCTGCTTGAGCCTTCCATTCACAATCTGCGAGAATAACAACCTCAAGAATTAAAATTTGTTATCACAACTAATTTCTAATTCTAATTAAACAATATCTTCAAATATGCTCAAATGACACACACCCTTTTATTTTTTAAAGAAACATTTGTCATTGTTATTCCTCGAATTTGTCAATATCTTTTATTTCTATAGACTTAAATATTAGTACGTAAATACATGTATCTTTTTGTTTATAATTTGTATTATTTAGACATAGATTTAGGAATGTGAGTGCAATTTATCCGAAAATTAAAAATTTATAACACATGTAATTTCTATATTGCAATGTCATCTATTAATATTGGAAAAGTCTTCACCTGGTGGTGTACCACAACATAATCTTCTATCATCTATGTGGTCAACATCAAGTCCAATAAACCAAGCTCCTAATGACACATCCTCATTTGCATACTTGTGAAGAACATGCCTGGCAAAAAAATATACAAACAAGTCCATTAATTTCATTTCAGTCATACATTTTACCCTATAAATGCAATGTTGTCAATCACATATTAACATACAAAAATAACTGTATATTCATATTTCGATATGCTGCAACATTTGATATAACTGCAATTTGATAACATTATGTACTAAATTGCGTTTCACATAACAATATAACAGGTTTGTTAAAATTTTATTACACTATAGTACTATAACGCCACTATTTGACAACGGTGTATAAATGAGAGAAAGAAGTGGTTACTTGTTTGTTGAAATATATGCAGCCAAATCTTTTGAAATGGCATACAATTGTCCTGTTGCATGACGAAAGTACTTGTTTCCATTTTCACCAAATTTCCAGTGTTCTGGTTCATGGTACCTTACTCCTCTGAAACAAAGTTGTGACATATAAGAAGCTAGAATTGAAACATAAAAATTCACATCTTCCATTAAATAAAAAATGGAAAAAGGAAAAATAATTCTCACTTTTGAGAAAGAACAGGTCCAGATTTCATGCATCCGATGTACACTCGAGGTTTCGATCGATGTCTAACTAGAGTTTCTCCCAATGTTGCTGAAAATAGATATTTTGGTTAAATAGATTAAAAATGATTTGTACTAAAGTATTGAAACATAAATCATTTATTACATTAGTTAGCAATCTAAAATATGATGTTGCAAATTAAAGAATTGTGATTGAATGTCAGTATAAAATAGTTTTACACTAATAATGCATATCCCTTAATCTTTGGTTAATAAAGGAAAACACGAGTTTAAATTGCGAACTTTTTTGTGCATGATAAGATTCTTGGAGATTAAATAACTTTTGATAATGATACCTATATTAACATGAACATCATCATCAACTTTGATATAGAAATCAGCATCCCACAAATTAACAGCAGTGGCAAAGTATGTCTTTGTCTTTGCTGACAATTCAAGGTATCCTTCAACATGATCCTGCAAAATCAAAACACATATTTTAAAACCTGTTGAATTTTTTTTTTCCATTCAATTATATGTGATTATACTATCTTGTCCAATGATTATTACCAGCCTTAGGATATCTCCATGCTTACTATCTTCTGCTTCAATAGCTCTATCTAGGATTCCACCTGATGTGGCACTGAAGAATGAACAAAAAAGTTCAATTTAGAATACATTCAATGTTAAAGTGGCATTATTAGAATTTAACAATTATCCTCGGAGATATTTTAACTTTATCTCTTGAGGTTATAAAATCAAGATTTTACTACTGAGTTGACACCTCGTAGACTATACAGAAAAACATGATAGCATTGACGTCCGTAACTATGCAATAAAATTGTTGATACAGATATGAGATGGCTTACCCATGACCAATTACAAAACGGATGATAATGCCCTTTTCTTCTTCTAGCTTCTTTCTTTTCTCACCTATTTTCCATGTTATCACCACAATCAACATTTAGAGACCATGGACAATTATTTATAAGTGTGCAATAAAATATCATAAATACAATAGAAACTGAGTTTAATACTTATACATTCACACACGACAAACATGTTTTATAAAGTCCTTCAATCATATTTTACAATCTTATAATACATTATAAACAATATTTTATAAGTAATAAAATATGATTGAATGATCGTGTAAAATATTGTCAATGAATAACTATTAAACTAAAAATAAAAGAAGCGATTATCAAATTACAAACCTTGTGGCATCCACGTGGCGCGAACCGAGTCTCTTCTTTTTCTACTGCTGAAAGCAGTGTTAATTCCTATGACCATTAGGTACCTTCTCTTACCAGTTGATTCACTTTTCATGATATCTTCTTCTGATACAGGAGCACCACTTTTTAGAGACTCTTGAGTTGCCTTAGCAGAAGCTAGTTCCATTTCTAAATTTGAAATAGTCTTGTCCAAATTTCTACATTCAAACACAATTACACATGTTTAGCATTCAAAATATAAAAATAAAAATAAAAAATTGTAAATAAGATCAAATTATATATGTTACTCACTTTATGGTTTTATGTGTCTTGAAAACATCCTTATAAATGTCTTTTGTTTCCCTCTTCACTTCCTTCTCTTGCAACTATAGGAAACAAACATAAAATAAAAATTTAGAAATTTCACTTGAAACATTCAATTCAAAATATACTTTGTCTAATAACTTCACATCATTATTAAAACTAATCTATAAAAATGTATTATCTAAAATTTTGTTTATATATCATTTCAAATGGAGTATTTTATTATGACTAATCAAGTATTTAAGAAAAGAAAGTAACATTACTTACAATTCTTGAATTACAACCCTCTGAAACTAAATTTAATTTTTCAGCTTCCATTGCTGTTATCCTTGCAAGTCCTTTAGGCTCAGGAATATTCCACATCCTGTTACACATTTAAATTTCCCATTAGAAAAATCACCAAAATAAAGAATAGCAGTAGGTACATGTACATCATTATTCAACTTCAATCTCTTAGTCAAATAAGAATCTAAGCACAATTAAATATTTTAATTTGATAGACAAACTACTAAAGTTGAACCATATTTCTTAAAAGTTATAATATAAAAATATTAAAAGACCAGAAAATAAGTTAGAGTATCACTATTAGATATTATAATTATAATTATAATAATAACTAGGTAGATCCCAATATGAAAGATCCATTTTTCAACCTTTCAACAACTAGTAAATAAGTATAAGTAATTCAGATGCAACTACCGTGGGATAGATTAGATGTGCCAATTCATTATTAGGTGTCAGAGGTCTTCATCACCATTGATGGATCAGGATGATATTATTCTAAGGCATGTGCAGTAAATTTTTAAACCTTAAAAATATTTTATTTAAATAAATAAACTAGCTGATAATAATTCACAAACATTAGTAAATAGTTGTACAATTTAATTAGGAAAAAAATGTTGAGTAAAAAAAACTAGGAATTAAATGTTCACAAAATTGAGAGATATTGAGATGAGGCATTAGATTAGACCAGAATTGACTTGTCATTAGGAGTCAATTCAATGATATAGAAAACTTGCATCTTAAACAAAAGAAAAATTAATAGTTAGAACTTAGCATCATTCATGCCAATCAATTCATTTCAGATCCATTTCACTTCTTCTAATTTTTTATCAACATAAGATAGAGTGAGAAAAGTTAAGGAGACTTAAATTTAAAAATCATAATATATTTATTCCAAAAAATTAAATAATATATAAGGTAAGTTATTAATGAACTGAATTAATAAAAATTTGAACATTTTAGCAAAACCAAAGTCAATGAAATTTGAGAAATTAAATACTAAAAGGTGAAATGAATTAAGAAGTGGAAAACCAAAGCTGAATACTATTATGAAGATCTGAAAACACCAAATATAACAATAACAATAATAAACTTGTTCAGCTTAGAACACCATAGAAAAACTCACCATGAACCCTTTTTCATAAACAAAAAGGCTTGAAACAATAACGAATTATAAATTAAAACAAAAGAAAACAGAACAAAACTGATGTACCTGTTGGTGAAAAACATGCCAGCGCAGAAGCTTCCAATACACAAGAAAACCATCCATTTATGTGACATAACACTTCTAGGAACCACTTCTCCTTTACTTTTCCAACTCATAGTTTTATTTTCTTTATATATTAATGAAAAAATCTTCAAACTTTGAACTTAAAAGACAAAACCCATGTTCATAACTTGGTTTTCAGAACCAATAGAAGAGACCCACAATCAGAGGGTGTAGAAAAGAGGAAGATTTGGTTCTGTTTTGACAGAGAAAGAATGAGAACAGAGAAGGTGTTCTGTTTTTTTTTTTTTTTTTTTTTTTTTTTTTTTTTTTTTTTTTTTTTTATTTTGAGTTCTGGTTTGTTTTTGTTCCTTTGACACGTTATTCTTGTTCTTTGCTTTGTGTTCTCTCTTTCTATGTAAGGTAAGGGAAGTTGAACAAAACACAAGCGAGAAGACTTTCTAACCGCTCACTTTTATAATACCATATTACCAAATGGTCCCTGTCAGTTCCATGCTTAATTTATTGATACACTTCACTAACTGTTTATTCATATGATTTTGAGTTCTGGTTTGTTTTTGTTCCTTTGACACGTTATTCTTGTTCTTTGCTTTGTGTTCTCTCTTTCTATGTAAGGTAAGGGAAGTTGAACAAAACACAAGCGAGAAGACTTTCTAACCGCTCACTTTTATAATACCATATTACCAAATGGTCCCTGTCAGTTCCATGCTTAATTTATTGATACACTTCACTAACTGTTTATTCATATGACATTAATGCCCTTCCATCTTCAATTCTTCAATTCGTCACCATGAGCCATACTTTTCTCTCGTGGAGATTATGTAAAATGGAAACTATTCCTCATTTTAAATGCATTCATGAGCATCCCTACAATTTATGGGAAATGGGTTGCTTCATGTGACACAGTTGTTTGTGATTTTTAACCGTTCGATTTTAATTAAATGATTTATATTTTAAACATATTCTTATAATTATTTTGTTAAATCTAACAAACTAGTAATATGATTTAGATTTAACAAATTAAATTTTATGATAGACAAGAATAATTTCGACAATATGAAAAATAAAGTCTAATCGATTTTGTTTAAAATTGATGACTTATGTGGTTAAAGATTTCACGGAATCACTCAGTTGACGTATTTAAATTTGTTCCAATAATATTGAATAGTCTACATTAAAAATTTCATAATATTGACTAAAAATATTTTTAGTTGACTATAATTGATATCACTGGATTTTCTAATTTTTTTTATGTAAATAGGCTCATGTCATTTAATTCGTAACAATCGGGGAGATAGAATTGGGAAGAAATTAAAAAGAAGTGTGAAGTGTCTTAGAGAGAGAAGCTCTAGCAAGTAAATGAGCATTAACCTAGCAAAAACAGCCTTAAAATTGTTGTTTGAACGAGTAGAGAGAGATAAGCTCTAGAAGTGTGAAGTGTGAAGTTACATTTTGAATGCATGTTCGATACCTGCTCTTGACCGAGTATTAATTACCATTGCTAGTAATCCACTGTCATATGTTTTACTTATGTCAATTTTAAGTAATGGACCACTTCAGATGCGATTAGGACATTGTCTGTTATGGTCTTCCCTGCTACAAAACGATGGTAGAACTTTTTCTAACTTGTTCACCAAAGTCTTAGCTAATATTTTATAAGCAACATTACACAAGGATATACATCACAAATATCTCATATTATTAGGAACATCACATTTGGGAATAACAGCAATATTTGTTACCCCCTATAAATTTGGCACATGGCAATTGTTATGTTCTCTTTTTTTTTAAATTACCTTTTTTGCTTTTTGAGTAAATAACAGAACATGGTTGGTATTAATTCTTGACAAGGATACATCAAGTATGCATATTATTATCCGTGAATTCGTTTTTTCTTTTTAAATTTTGGGGATTAAAAAGTTGATATGCTTAAAGAATAAAGATTGAAGAGATGATGGACAATGACCACGCTAGAAAGGTTCCCCAAGTTGCATGTCGACGCTGATTTTTATCCAATCTATTGAAAAATATACAAAGAGGAGAGGACTTCACTATAAATCTTACGTGTGTATTCGGTCACATATATACTTCCATTTAGATCTTTGTCAAAATACTACTATTTTAAAATCAATACTAATATTTCAAAGCAGTGCTATGATTTTTTTATAAATAAATATTAGTAGTTTATTTTAGTATTTATATTATTTTATCCGGATTTGAACTTAGTCATTTTTTGACTGATTCTTTCCTTCAAATCTTAATTCAAATTAATTGGACTATTCAACTACCTTTAAAGTGATCTTGTGATGTAATTTAATTGGATTTATGTGATTATTATAATTGATTGAGTGTGTAATTTAATTGGATTTATGTTTTATGGATGTTATATAAGGAAAGTTGATTAGATTTTTAAAATTGAATTCGATATATGCTTGGTCTCTATAAAATTTTATTTTTTTAATTTTATTATTTCTTATAAAATAAAAATACAATTTTTAGTCCTATAAAATTATTATACATACAATTTTAATTTCTATTGTTAAGGTAATATATATTTTTGAATAAATTTTTTCAAATATATTTATAACAATATAAAAAGTTTTTATATGAATTTATAATATCATCTATTTATATTATAAATTGTTTTTCATAAATTTACCTCGTGTAGCAGTTAAACCAATATTAATCAACTATGACCTTATTATATAAACTAATTGTCCCAATGATGCATAATAATAGACTAATCGCGCATAGGCATAGAGTACGTACACTTCCTAATATTTTAATGTGTTCTGAATTAAACAGTCCAGAACAAATAAACTATATATTATCAACAAAAAAGGATAAATAAAGTACTACCTATTTCCAAGCTTACTTACCATAGGAAGGTAGGAACTTCATTCTTTCATCCGATACTTTGCTTTTTCATTATTAATTCTTTTAAAAGATATCTGGTTGAAAAATAATCATATTTTCCGTATCAAGTACGAAGGAATATTTCCTTATCATGATATCTACTGATTTTATTTTATTTTGGTACAAATCTACTGATTTATTTCTTAGTTATATATGGAGTTTGACAATTGAATCCTATTCAAAGCATATAGTCCCTAGCTAGTTTATAACTAATTGTGCTATTACTCGAGGTGCTAATTAGGTTGATCGTTTAGATAAATAATTTAATTATGTATTTATTATTATGATTAATTTGTTTCTACGATCCAAGAAGAAAATGTGCATAAACAAATGTTATACATGTTTTAGCATTTGTATTTCATATAAAAAAAATTTTTTTTTTTTTTGATAAAAAGATAACTTACATACATTTTTGGCTCTTATTTCTTTGAAATTTTCAGTTATTCGATAATAGCATTATCTTTTAAGCTCAACCTTTTTTTATTAATTATAATGAAAATGACTATATTAGTGCCAAACTTATCACATGCATGTATCGAATAAGAAACACATGTCCAATATTAGTAAAATAAATGAAGAGATGAATTTAATTCTAATCATCTAAAATAATTTATTTAGAATAATATTCATTTTCATTAAAAGGTTATTTTAATTTTTTTATAAATATTTGATTTAACTTTTTAGACAGTAATTTGTTTAAAATTTTACAAGTATGTACCTTATCATTTTGCATTCAACTATATATTAAACGGTTTAAGTTTAGCAGAAGAAATGAGGTTAAACTTTTACAAATTAGCAAATTAAGGTTCAAATCTCAATAAAAAATATACTCACGAGTCTTAACTAAAATTGTAAGACAAAAATACATACTAAAATGTAGAATCAATTTTCTCATATGTTTATTAGTTAAAATAAAAATAAAAGATGAGCAGTATTAACATCAATTTTCTCATATGTTTATTAGTTAAAATAAAAATAAAAAGAAAAGATGAGCAGTAAACGACTTTAATTAGTTTTATTGGTTAACTATTTACCAATTTTTTTAATACTAAAATAAACTCTCCAACTACATTGTTTGTGCCAATATAATAAATACATTATTTCTCCATACAAACTTAATTACTTATTTTGGTTCCTTTTTTTTATATAAATTATTTATTTGTTTCCTTAAACGATGTCTAATCACTTTTTATCATTCTTTTTTACTACTCAAGCTAAATATTTCTGAACTTTTAACTTCCCAGTACTCAATTATAATAATAATTATTATTATTATTAGGTATATTATTATTATTATTATGATTATTATTATTATTATTATTCTTATTATTATAAACCAATCCTTATTAGTAGTACTTTATCTTAGAAGATGAAAAATCAAATTAAATACATTTATATAAATAAAAAAGAATGTTTTAGAAATATCAATGCATAAATTTAGTATATTAAATTATTTATCTGTTTTTTTAAATATAAAAGAAATTCTCCTCCCAAAAAGAAATTCTAAGCTGCTTTATGAATGATATTTTACTGAGCATTTTGGAACTACTAGTAGCAAAATTTGTCATGTTTTAATGTTTACGAGGTTTAGTTGATTATTAATACTCACCAGTACCGAGTAGTAAATGCAAATTATTTGTAAATTTTCACAAAACTTTAACATCTTTTCTTTCGATTTAAGATATTATTCACTGTCTTAAGTTTTTTATAAAAAAATATTACTATTATGAGAAGAAAAAAAACTATATCATCATTATAAATTAAAGTTTACATTAACGTTCAACAAAAGTTAATTAAAAATAGTTTTTATAAATAAATAAAAAATAATTAAAATTTATGTACACTTATATAATTGATTGATTTTGAATTATTTAAAGTATTATTAACATTTTATTATTCTTTATTTTTTTTATAAAAGATAATAAATATTATTATAGATAACTTACACAATTCTAAAATCTCAAATTAAAATTCAAAATAACATAGAATTTCAAGGATTATTGTTATTATTATAATTATTTGACTGAATAGTCGGTCGAGGCACGTGACTGGATCTAGCACCATGCAACGTGGCACATGTCAAATGGATGGGGCTCTAACTCAACATTAGTCACGTGACTAATGCGATTCTGACTCACGTGGATGCTGTAAAAGCGGAATCTGATGGCTAACATCACGAGGAAGACTGAAACGTGTCGTCATTAAGTGATGCGTAGTAACGAAATCTGACATTTATGCAGCCATTGAATAAAGGACATCCCTTGACACGGTGGAAACATCGTCGTTTTCTCTGCGGAGGATATTTTCGTCATCTTCTCTTCTTCTTCATCATTGTGTATAAAAACACTTCCTCCATTATTTGAGAAAAAAAATTCTACAATAACTGAAACTTTTTATTTTTAATGAAAGTTTTTTAACAATCAAAATAAAAGTAATATTGATGATTATTTTATTATTATTTTTGAATAGATTTTGAGTTACAAGATTAAGTTCTTTTATTAAGTTACTATATTCTAACAAATATTATTATGTATCACTTATAATTTAATATATTTTAATTTACATTTATATAATAATGAATATATTAATAAATAATAAAAATAATTAGTAAAATTATTTTTCTCTATTTTATTTATATATTTTTTAATTTATATAAAAAAATTAAATAAATCACTCAATTTGGAACAGTGAGAATTTGATTTTTCTTTAAAAATATCAGTCATTTTTAGTCTATAATCAAAAAGAGGGTACACGAAGATGACTATACAAGTATTGGGATATAATGTCCATTCATCTTCACCTTGGGTTATGTGCATGTTAATTTATAAGATTAAATCAATGTAATGTATAAAGTGGTAATGATTACTTGTAGGGGCCGAACGAATTAAATGTTTATTTTCAGGGATGCATGTGGTTCAAACTTGAAAGAATGAAATCACGTTAACAAGACAGAGTAGGGTAGTGAACAACTCCATGTGATTCAAACTAGTTTGAATACAACTTTCACATGTTATCGATTATATTGTAGGGAACTATCGATTTTGATAAAAAGGATTGTTTATTAAAGTTATATGCCTTATAATTTTAGCTGCTCCTACTGCATATGGTGCACGTAACATTCCAGCTTGTAATGGCCACATCCACATAGCTGAGTGGTGAGAACAAAAATCAAACATTTTTGTGGTGTCCACCCTCGTGATCAAGTGATTAATTAATTTATTTTAATAATTATAGTAACAAAGTCGTGTAAGTAATGATGATTGTGTTGAAAAATTACATGAGACGAGTGGATCAATTGAACTCAACATTACTATTTTATTACAAGTTTACATCGTTAAATAAATGTTCACATTGTTTCTAAATTGTTTTGGCTCTCACCCAATTCTCTCAAGTCACAAACAACAAAATCTTACAATTTAATAATTAAAATTAAAAACTTAAAACAAAAATGGGTTTCAACTAAATGAAACTGAAATGGGATAGAATGGAAACTTACAAATTGGTGAAATTTTGGTTTCTTCAAGAATTAAATCAAAGGTAAGTGGATTTCTTCAAAAATTAATCGGTGGAATACTAAAAATTTGTAACTAGGAGTCAAATAGGATTTAAAAAGATGAACCATAGATTTCGGAAAAATAGGTTAATACCAATTGGTGAAAATAATCCATAGATTATTCTTTACAAGGGAAATAACTCCCTTTTGCTTGGGGAATCATTGTGGAAAGCCAATGTTGAAGAGGAATTGAAGTTCTTGGAAGGTTTGAGAAAAGAAGTTTAATGGAGTTAGGTTTTGCTCAATCTCAAATATAGTTTTAAGAAATAACGGATACATATTTTAATAAGACCCTTCAATATATATTAATATAGTCTGCATTGCATCAAACAACAAAGAATTGTATCACATTTCGATGAATCACATCAAATGGCGAGTTCAGCCAGAGTAATCTAGTTTTTGAAGCACATGGCATGCTCTTCATGTCGCACAGTAAAAAACAACGACAAAATTAGGTCTCGATTTCTCATATTAATTGTAGGTATAATTGTTTTAAATCCAATTACGTAAGTTTCATTTAAAAAGGGGTTGTTTAGCTCAAGGTGTGACCAAAACATTGAGCAAAGGTCGAGAAGAAAATAAAATATTGAAGAATCGTATTCATCACTAGTTTAGATATGGAATATAGACAAATTAGACTTTGACCTTGTTCTAGACTGGCTCGAGTCTAATTTGGATCTATCTGTCGGTCTGACCTAATACAACAGTTTGTTGCGAAAGTCTTAGGATTTCAGAGCCATCAGTCATTCGATGTCTTTGTCTCCTTCCACGTTAAAACTCTCGTTTATATAAATTGTGTCCTTGACACCAGTAAAAATACATTTTTCTTATTCTAAATTATTTTCAATCTCCTCAAATAATTATTCATTTGAGCATCGAAGTACTTGCAAATACTACTTACACCACTGAGTTTAAAGATTTGTTCAAGTTCAGGAAGTCAACCATCTATCTCGATCCCATTTCAGATTAGATCTGAACATGACAATTTAAGATAATTGAACTAATTTTTTAATAGTATAAGAATTACATTGATTAAATAATTATAACTTAATATATGCTCCTAAAATTGAAGAAAGATCACTAGAGAAATTCTGAAAAATAAAAAGGGTGTCAAATATTATAATATCAAATTACCTAGATTTAATTTAAAGGCACATTAACACTAAAATAAGTCTACCAATGCTTTTTTGTAACTAACATAATGTATATCCTATCGGATACTTAGACTAATGTGGACCCACGAGTGTTTCAAAAATTGTATTTGTCATTATTATTAAGGTCAAATTTTATAAGCTAAATTTTAAATTTAAAAAATATTTTTTTTAGATTTTTTATAAATAAATATAAATTAAGATATGTTAAATTGTATATGTAAGTGGAGATCTCCACATACGTTACCTTATTTGAGGTCTCTTAGATAGAAAATTTCCCCTACGAGGAAGAGGGAAAAGTCCCTTCGAGATAGTTCAATATTTGGAAAGGGATTATACCCCTTGTAGGGACCCGATTCTCGAGCAATTTACCAAATTCCCTTATATGTGCATACAAAAATAATCCATGTACTCGTACCTATTTTTTTTTTTCACATAATATTTGTATAAATGTTATGATTGAATTTTAATTGTTTTCCTCTCTATTTGATTGAAAATAATATAATTGACTTTGTTTATGCACTTATAAGGTCTCAACGGAGACATGAGACGAATTTAAAATACTCTTTAAAGTAGAGAAAATAGACAAAATAAAAGAGTTCATCTATTTTAAGAGAGTTATGGTTTATTTGATTGTGTTTTATTTTTTAGTTTTTGAAAATCATTTTATAAATTAATTTTAAAAAACTATTTTTTTTAAAAAAAATTAAAAAATATGTTTGTCAACTCCAATTTTTAAAATAATTTTTGACTAAAGAATTAAAAAAATTAAAAAATAAAAAATAAAACACTATTTATCTGTTATATTTTTTTAGTTATAAAAAGTATAATATTAAAAATAGTTTTATAAAACAGTTTTTAAAAACAAATAATCCAAAGAAGTTTTTAAATGTTGAAATAGAATTTCCTAGACTAGAATCAAATAAGTCCTTCTAGTTCACAGTAAATCATTGTTATGTTTTTTTTTTTTTCTCTATAAGAAAATGTGACATCTCAAAGTTGTACTTGGTTGTTACATGATGTTGTGGTCACTTATAGTACTATTACCTCTTCAAGTACCCTTCAATATTCTCTCTTGATGAAGCAACCCAAAGCTGCCATTCCACGAGACAATACTAACAGAAGGTTGTTGTTGGCTTCAACATTGGTGTATATATACCACTCACATTAGTTACAATACTTTAGCTGACACACTCTTAAATACTTACATATATGATTTCCCTTTCTTTGGAAAAAGGAATTGACAGGGGAATACAAAAAATAAAAAAATTAAATAAAGTTGAATATTTCTTGTCATAAAGTTTCCTAGCAATGAACTATCGAAGGAATTTAAATGCAATTTGCAACTTTAAGGAGACCATTCTTCTACTCTTCAGTCATAAAATGATACTTTTTAAGCAAATGAGTCTTATGATCAAAGCATGATCGTACATATTGCTCTAATCAAAATTACTTTTATTTTTATAAATTGTGATATATCTTTCAGCTTGAAGGAACTAAGCCATGGTTTTGTTTTATTAAATTCTACCATAAATAAATATGAAAGAGTACCAAAATTGGGGTCTCCTTGGACCCACTAAAATTACTTACCACCAACTGTTTCTAGATATAGAAACCTAAAATACACATCTACACAGCTTTATCGTGTTCATATTAGACAAAACACAAAAAGTCTAAATTCTAGATGATTCTTATACCTTTTGCATAATGAATAAGATTATAGTTCAAGTAAACAAAACGAAGCCACCAAAGTATTGACAAAAGGAAAATTCTTACAGAATGGCGTTGTTTCTTTATCATTTATTTCCTCCCCCAATTTTAGATGAAAAATTCTCATATGGAAGTTGTAGATACATTTGAGATTTAACTATTCTAAATTGAATAATTCACTTTATAGAATATAGAATAAAGTGAATAATATTAATTATTAATAATTAAATGAATAATTGATATTAAATGCACGTGCATGACCAATTATTGATAATTATAATATCAATCATCGATGATTTTAATATCAATCTTTGAATTACTATTTCACCAACTTCTCATTTTAAATGAGTCAAATTTAGAACATTTGATATGTGAGTTTGAATTCAAATACTCTTTTTTCTTTATAATTAGCCTATGTGAGAGTTCGTCGATACACT
>NC_021160.2:48782307-48824612 GCF_000331145.2 Cicer arietinum
CACTCTTTCAGAACAAAAATATTTTAAGTGATTTATTTTACTACTCCCTCTAATTCAAAATATAAGAATTGTTCACTCAACTTTCTCTTATGTTTAGGACATGATGGAGTATATTATATTACATTTATTTTGAATTTAACTCATCTTTATAAACACATTTTTAAGATGGGATATCTTTTTTATAAACTTTTTTTCGGACTTATTTATTTTTAAGCTGAGACTTGGACCTTATTTTTCAGATCTTATTTTTATAAACATTTCAAAAAGTTTAAAAACAAAATTTTCGTTACACATTAAAAAAAAAACAGAAAAAAAGTTACATATCAAAAATTGTAAAATTAAATTTTTTATTTATGTCTGATTTTTTAGAGAAAAAAAGAAACAAATTTACATATTGAAAATTGCAAAAACTTAATATTTGATTTATATACAAATACCATAAATTTGGGAACAAAATTTTCGATTTACATACTCATGAGAAATTTCGCAAACAAAATATAAAAAATAAATAACCTTTATATATTTTAAGAAGTTGATGCAAAATGTAAGCGTAGAGGTGAATTATAGACTATAAAATCCAATTGTCCTCTTCCTAGAAAAGAATCCAATTGTCCTATGGAGCCATGAATTGAGGGCAGTATGTCCTACAGTCTTTTACAAGTCACCTCTTATCTCACTCTTCCACTCACTTTGGGGGCAACACAAACAAACATTTCATTCCTTTTTCTTTATGTCAATACTTTTTCTTATACACGAAAAACATATAATAATTCTAAACACCCACACTCTATCCGTTATCATTCCTTTTTTCACCCTACAATTGTGATGATCAATAGTCAATTCTTAATAATTTCTTAAATGTAGCAGTCATTTGCTAGCTCATTCATTCCTTAAGTAGAAAGAAAATAACGGAAACAAAAGATATAAATGTAGAAGAAAAAAAGTTCATAAAATGTATAATAATTGAATTTGAATGATGAGAAGAGAGAGATAAAAAAGTGAAATTTACTTTTCATTTATTTTGTTGAATTAAAAATGAGAAAGAAAAAAATATTATCTTTGTTTTAAAATATAAACGAAAATAGATTTAAAAAAAATTAAATGTATTTGATCTCAATTTTCACTAGTAGACGGAGTTATATTTAAATCGATTGTCCAGATAAACGAGTTAACAAAATGAGATGGTAACAATTTTGTAAATACGTAGAACACGATTAACACGGTTATATTGACTTAAAAGATACGTTAAAAATAAAATTAAAAAATTAATATATTCAATCTTTCTCTGTGGCTAAGTTGGTTGTTGGATAAACAAATTAATAAAATGAGACGTGATAATTTTATAACTATTTAAAACTTGTTTAATGCGGTTATATTGATAAGGGACTCAAATCAGAAAGACGTCGTGTAATCTTATTTCGTGGCTAAATCGGTTATTGAACGACTTAATAAAATTAATGAGGCGGTGGCAATTTTCTAAATATTTAAAAACTTGTTTAATGCGGTTACATTGATAACCGACTTAAGGCAGATTAAAAAATATAAAAGATGTCATGTACTTAAGCGTTTTATATTCCAGCTCCGATGACATCTGCGCTCTAAACCTCCTCATTCTATTCCTAACCTCTACATCGTGAAGCACTTACAATTTGGATTCGACTTTACAGCTGTTGTCGTTTTATCGTCCCCATGTTAAACATGGATATTTTTAGGGTGAGTTTGTTTTAGAACGGAGGGATCATAATCTATATGTTACATTTGATTGGATTCTAAGCGGTTAACTTTGTGCACGTTGTCACGGCACACAGACACGCTCTCCAACTTTTTATTTAATCTAAATCAATTAGGTTTGTCCTTTTATTTTTTTGCTGAAAACACTATTCAACAAAACAATTAAAAAATATACAATGTATTTTAGGTAGAAAGACAGAGAAGGTGTAAACTTTACAAATATGTAGTATGTTATATATTGCTAATAAGTATTGTAATATGTTTTATAACACAATTTTAATAACATGGAGTTTCGAAGGTTATTGCTAGGTTTGAGAGTTAAACCGAAGATAACATGAAGTTTTCTTATAGTAAGTTGTTTACAAATAAATAACTTCATTTATAATGTTATAACAATTTTATGCATTTAACATTTTTTTTGTGATTTCAATTTTAGAGTCAAAGACAAGCTTGAAATTATGAGTGGCTATTATGTCATATTACATATGTTGAACATTGTAACAGCTGGTATTGTTGAACATTGTAACAACTGGTATTGTTGATTCATTGATGCAAGTACGTAAATTTTTTAAGTTGTTATTGAATGTATTTTTGTATGTTCGTATGATAAAAAATTATAAGTTGTTATTGATTATTTTTTTAATATTCGTATGATAAAAATTATGATTCAATCGATATTGATTGGGTTTTTTTCTTCAGATATTTGACGAATCGAGATCATTTTATCCGGATCAAATTCAAGAAGTTTAAGAACGTTGTGTGGAGATTATTTTGGAATTAATTGAAGAAAATGACGGTGCTTGAATATATATCTATTGAATATTGCTAAATGTGATTTTTTAATTTTGTTAATTGACATCTAAATCATTTTTTGTCTTGTCAAGAGTAGTCAGAAATGAGAGACATTTTATTTGTACTCTATATTTTGTATGAATTTCTGTTATTGTATATTTTGGCTATTATATGGTTATATAAAATTGTGGTTAAAAGTATAAAATTTTGATTTGAAATTTAATAATACGAAATATTGCATTTATGTATGTATGGAGTAGGAGCATAAAAAAATGAGAAAATTATTATAAAAAAAAATTATTTTAACTCTATCTATTAAGTTTGTTGATCAAAAGAACCGACTTAAAAAGATGATTTGTTGAACTGAACTTATTATGTTTAAGTCGGTTAAGTTGAATCGACTTAAAAGGACGAAGCTCTGTTAAGTCGGTTCATAAAACGACTTACAAAATAACATGTTTATTAAGTCGTTTGTTGTTAACTCGGACACAGAACTAACTTAAAAGGTACATTTTAACCTACTTAAAAAGATAAAATTCTACTAGTGTTTAGTTCAAATTTTTAAATCAAATATATCAATTAATTCTTGTTTATATTTTAAGGTAGAGCAATATTTGATTTAGTATTCCTATTCTTGATAAAACACAATTTTAAAAATAAAATAAAAAAGTAAAGTCAGAAAAGTTAAACTCATTAGATATGGAAAATAAATATACAACAAATTTTAAAAAGAAATATTTCTTTTAAATTCATTTTATTTTTCTTTACTTAATAATTAAAATTTATAGGCTTTAAATAATTATTTCTTAAAAATAGTTATCATCAGTTTTAAAACATGTTAATCAAATAAGTTATTCAATTTTCAATTTCAAAAAAAAAACAAAACTCAATCAGATTTTTAGAAGAGGATTAAATAGTTTCATATCCTCATTATTTTTTCATGAACACCTTTTTTTCTTTTCTCCTTTGACATTTTTCTTTTATTTTGTTTCGTTTTCTCTTAAACAAATGAAAATCACAAATGTGTAGTTTTAGCTAGGAGAGTAAGGACATTTGGGAAATTAAATTGGAATAAGAAATCAAGAATGATAAGAAATAAGTTAAAATTAATGTCATTTTCAGTCACTACCATAATAGAAGTGGTGAGCAATGTAGTAAGGTCCTTATTTTCCCCTCTGGCAACGACAAAGTCAACCAAAATACTTTTTTTATAAATGTCTAAAAGTTTTCTTTTATGTATTTATATTTATAAAATAAAAAAAATAAAAAAATAAAAAAGAAATATAAAGCCTCAATGCTTTTGCTTTAAATTATTCGTATCTCATTTTGGTTTGTTATATGTGCCGACATACTTACTACAGTGAAGGCATTAAATCCCTTCACTAATCTAATATAATCTAATAAAGGTTAATAATCCAATAAGCTCCATTCATTGAAGAAGAAATATCTAAACCTTTTTTCTTTCTTGGTGGGGAACAAATACATCGTGATATTTTATAATCCATCGTCGACATCTTCATCATAATTAATTTCCCATTTTAGAAAAAGTTATTAGATATTGGTTAGTATTAACTATAAGTTTAATAACAATTTGTTAACATGATTATGATCACTATCATTTTATTGTAATCAATTGATTCATATAGAATCAATTTCAAATTATTCAATCTTTTTTTTAGTTATTTTCCTTTTTGCTGAGTTCTACCATATTTTCCAAAAAAAAACTTGATTATATTTCAGTTAAATAATATTATTTGACAACAATCTATGATTTTTTATATCACTTTAATTATTAGCTTGAAAATCCACCATGGGAGAAGGTAATTCTGCAAAAAATGCATCTTTGAAATTGCTTTAAAAATGCTCTATTATACAAGCTCCTATAGAATCTAGGTCGTGTTCGAAGAGACAATGTGTTTGTAATAATGGATGGAGATGGGTTGGACCAACTGAGGTTCATGCATAAGTTCAAATTAAATTACGTTTTTTAAATGATTAAAAAAATTAAGTTTTTTATTTTAAAGTTTATTTAACTAAAATAATTTGACGACATCTCATTGAAAATATTTATTAGGTCAGCATATTTAAGTTATTATAAAAGAGTTATTTAAATGCATAATAAAATTGAATCAGAATATGATATCATATAAAGTTATATTATATAAAATATCATGTTAGATTTCAGAGTAAAATTTAATGTCATTGATATATTAACTAGTTAGTTTATATAAAAATAGATTCAATTATTTATTTAAAAAAATTCATATAAAATTGATTTTTAAAGAAATTAACATATCATTCTTTAAAAAATGTCAGATCATAATTAAAAATAAGCATATGGTAAATTACAAATCAAACTTACCCTTGATATTTTTTTATTGATTCAGTCCAGAGACTTGCAAAATCAAACTTAGTTTGAACCATTTTCTCCCCTACTTCTATCACAATATATGGATATGCATTCCCTCTTTCTTTCACTAATCATTACCATACTTTGAGAGAAAAAGCAAAAGAGAGAAATATATGGATGAGCCTTATTCATGGACTATGTGAGTTGGTAGACCTGGCAAAAATAATTTTTTTACAAATATGAAAAGTTTGTTTCGTCGATTTTTATAATATATACATTTATGTTCTTTTCTATTATGTTGTTATCGAATCAGACCAACATTTATTAAGGCATAAAACGAACTTTAAAGCAAAGTCGAGAAAAAAAAAATATAAGTTTTTAATATTAATAATGATTTTCTAAAATTTTAAACTTTTGTTTTTCAAAATGTAAAATGTTTTAATTAAGCATGTCAATATATGTATCTTTTTATACTTGTAAAATCTTTTACTTGTTATACATAAAACTTTTATTTTTTTGGACCCAAATATACATGAAAATTGAAAACCCATAGTCTTACTTGTAACAAATTGAAGGAATCAAGACCCAAATAAGAATTGAAACCTTTGTGTGATAGTGAAAACAAAATGGGCCAACTATTAAAAAGAAAATCCATGTGCATAAAAATAATTGCCTTTAATGGCCTTGCAATCGACTCGGCCTTGATTCTATTGTAAAAATGAGCAATTATTATCTTACATCATTTTCAAGTGTATCAAATTGTAAGCAAGACAATATTATTTTGGCAAACTGATGAAATTTTCAAACACTTAAGTAAAACTCTGGTGGATTTTGCAACCATCTATATTTTTATTTCACAATATTTTACTCATCTAACTGGCCTCATTTATTGCTATGAAATACACATGCTAGATTGCAAGGAGCCCTAGAAACCCAACAATGGTTAAGCATAATACTACTATTAATTTTTCAATTCATGTGATTTAACCAATTAACTCCTATATTTAAGAGGAAAGCATTATTGTGCTATTAACAAAATGACAATTTTGTCAAAATTTTAGAAAATATGTTAATTCATATTCAAGCATTATTTTTTATAAGTAAGAACGAATTTAATATTTTAGAATTTACAACATTCACATTGCACTAGAATGTGGTAGTAGATAGATTCAAGCATTGATTGTAACTTAATAGTTGGTTCGAGTTATATTATACAGTTCTCAACTTTTGTCAAATTAATACAAGTAATCGTCACAAAAAAGTCTATAAGTTTTAATATAGATTATAGTTCGTCGCGTTGTAATACTTCAAAAATATTTAAAATTCTAATAACCATATATGTTGTCTCTTATAAGTAAACTTTAATAATTATCTTTATTTTTATGACAAAGATATTGACTTATATGATATGATTCAATAAAAATAAAAATAAATATATATCATATATTAAATTAACATCAATCAAATTATTATTTAAATAATAAAAACAAGAAAGGTCGTGAATTATTATTTCTAAAGAATATTATTGTTCGTCGTCAAAATTTTAATTATTTTTAAGTATTGATCAACGACGTACTACTTATAAAAGTTATTCATTATATAACTCACCAAAAAAAGTATACGCAACTTATCCAGGAATTATTCTTACAAATTATCAAAATTATTAAATCTCTTATCTTCTTATTAACAAATAAAATTAACACAAATTTTAAAAATTAATTATATATTAATATTTTTTACAAAGTATACATCCCCAAGTTTTCAATTTTACATTTTTCCATAGTCAAACTTCGTACACCCTGAGTGGCAAATGGGTGAATTGAAACAATCTTTTAATCCATTAATATCTACTAAAAATTGCTTATAGAATCTAATTCATTTAATTTATTAGATAAAAGTACATATTTTTAATTCGTTATTCATATTTTTAATATATAGATATCCATTCAATTCGTTTACTATTTTTTTTGGCATTTTAATCATTATTAATGTAATAATATTTTTTAATTATTTCTAAAAATAACTTTATTTATTTTTTAAAAACTACTTTTTTTTACAAAAAGCATATTGTCTCTTTTAATTGTTTATATTATTTTTGAAAAAAATACTATTTATTATTTTCAAAATAAGTAAATTTTATAAATAATTTTATCTATTATTTTAAAAAACTTAATTTTTTAATTATTAAAACAAATAATTTCCTTTTAAAATAATAATTTATTTAATATTAAAGGTGGTTGTTGAAGGAGTCCGTCGGCGGAACTCCGGTGTCCACGCTTGTCCAATATCTCAAACCACCACTATTATTAAATTAATAATAAATAAAATATTATATTTTTATTTTAAATTAATTAAATAATATTTTTTAATATAATAAATTAATTTTTTAGAAATTATACATTTTTATAAATAATTAAAAAAATTAGTTTTCTGCAAAAGAATTTGTTTTTAAATAATAATAAAAAATACTTTTTAAAACTACTTATAGTAATATTTTATAAAGAGTTTTAAAATAAATAAATGTATTTCAAAAAATTATGCGATTCATTGGATTAAAAAAAATGAAAGAAATGAAAATTATGTGATTCATTTTAATCATTATTTTGGATTTCTTTCAAAAATTATGTGATTCATTGGATTAAAAAAAAATGGATGGAATAAATCCCAAAAGAGTAAAGTCATGAAAGAAATCGTTTTAGCTCTAAAAAAATAAATTTTTACTTAAAAAAATACCTTTAACAAAAAAATTTACTTAATAAAAAGACTTTGTATTATAATCTTACCTTAATTATAATTTTAGTTATCTTACTTTTACTGATTTGTGAAATTAGTTATCTATTTTAAAAATCGATAGTTTTTATTTGTCTTTAATTTTTGAACTAAAAAATGATGATATAAAATACTTTAAATAATGTGACATATGATTCGATGATATATAATGATTAACACCTGATGATGTAGCTAAATATCACTAGAAGGGGGGGTTGAATAGGGATTTCCTGTTTAAAAATAATTTTCAAGAGATTGTAAAACTATCCTCTCACTGAGGATGGATTTTTTCAACCCTTTAGTTTTAACTTAAGCAAATGAGTAAAAGAAGAATATGAGAGAGACACACACAATTTTATACTGCTTCATCCAAAGATGGCTACGTCCAGTTCTTACACCCTTGTGAGATTTCACTAACTTTCAAACAGATCAACCTCACGCTGAGGATGATAACAAACTGTGTATTCTTAAGTTTCACCAAGCTTACAATCAATTTTCAAATATTTCCAAGCTTCACTCGCTAGGAAATTACAAAGTAGTATGAGAGTGATTGATACTTAATACTTTCTCAAAGGATATACAAAGATATAGTGTAGGATCAAAGAAAGTAAGAAGTGAGGATGTGATTTGCTCTTGATAGCTTTAAGATGTTTGATCTTTTTATGCAATTGTGTTGTGTGTTTTATGATGAAGAGCTTGCTGCATTTTATAGAGGTCCAAGATCTTTGATGACCGTTGTAAATCATTTTTCAAAGGATCCAAGATTTTCCATCATAATTACGGAACTGCCATTCAACTTGTTAGGCCAGGCATAACCTATCCTCACCTATGCAGGCCAGCTTCATTGAAACTTGATCTTGAGATGTCTTTGTCTATTCTCTTTTTTCAAGAGTGCAAAGCTGTTTCTTTGACCATGTGAGATGCAACCTTTTCAGAAAACTTTAAGGACTAGGTTGATTTCAACTTTTGAGGTGATGTTGACAAGAGAGAGAAAGTCACCCTATTACATAGGACTGTCATGCTCAGTCCGAGGATCAGATCTGGCAGCACATGTGATCTTCCATTTTAGGCTTGTTTAAAGTTGCCTTTTGTTAACTTGACTTCTTCATGTATTAAAACGTGCAATCCCAATAAATGTTCAGATTTTAGCCTTTGCACATGCTTGATGGGTTGCTTTCAACTTAGCCTAATCTATCATCCTTTTAGACTTAGATCTAGTTGTTGTTGTCCTTTTCTTTTTGGCCTTCCAGCTTCTTTATTTCAAATACTTTTACTTATTCATTCTTTGACTTTATTGTTCACTTTAATGAATAAAAGCATTTGTACTGGTGAGGTCACAACTTGGGCAGATCTGGAGATTTTCCTCTTTGCAGCCCATCCTCACGTGCTTTTCTTGATCATATGCCATCCTCACGTGGTTTTCTTGATCATATGCCATCCTCACGTGGTTTTCTTGATCATATGTCATCCTCACGTGGTTTTTCATCCTCAGGCCATAATCATATTTTCCTTCTTTTTGCCTTAATGATTAATAACCTATTATCTTATATGAATACACTCAAGAGCACATGTTAGTCATTAACCACAATCGTAATCTCTTAAGTAATTTTGTTATCATTAAAATCATTTGAGAGATTTTGTTTCAACAACACCCACAAAATTGAAAGAAAAAAAAAACGCCATAAACTTTTAGATTTCAACTTCAAAAATTTTCATATTTTTTAATTTAATTAATGATATATAAATAATTAATGCATTTATCAGATCGTCATTTTTCAGTTCAAAAATTTGAGAGGGAAATTAAAATTATTAAGTTTTAAAATAAGAAGATCAATTTTGTAAATCGATAATAATAGAAGAATAAAAATTATAATTAAACCGACAATCTTTTTAAATCTAAAAATAATAAATGCTATCTAATTTTAATATTTTCTCAAGACATGTTAAATTATTTGACTTAGTATCTATTTAAAAAAATATTATATAAAATCGTTTATATTAGTTACAATTAGCAAACAACTTTTTTAATATCATGAATTTATAATGTCAGTCATAATATTAAATATAATTTAATGGTTTTATTTTTAATGTTGCTTGACAAGAGACACTAAAATTAAATGTATGATAATTTTATTGACACTAAAAATTATTTTATATTTTATTAGAATTATAATTAAAAAGTTAAAAGATAAAATATGTTTACCTCTAAAAAGAATTACCATAAAACAATTGATGAAAATAAAAACAACGTACAACATCAACTCTGTGATTGTTTTACATGAGGAAATCTGAATCGGTAATAGACTCTAATTCCAAGCTTATAAAATATTAAAATAAAATAAAAAAGACTTAATTCCTCAGTCAACTTTGTTTTCATTTGCTTTGTCTCTATCAACGCATTTTCAAATGTTTCAGCATCACCTTTTTCCACTTCCCCGCACAAAGTGATATCCATCACTTTTTATTTCAACTTTATTTTGGTCCAAACTACTATTTTCAACATTTTTTTTTGGGTCAACAAAACTTTTATTTAAACTTCGGTGATTAAATTATGCAACTGAAGAGCAGGTTGTAGTCAGTTACGAGTCAAACTTGGGCTTAAAGCCCAAATTTGTTGGACGAATGTCGCGATGTCACTGCCACTGGTAGGAACTTGCAAAACGAGAGAAAAGGCAGATATATATGCAGGGCCGTGTAAACGTTTTTAAATGTGCTGTCGGAATTTTAAAAATTGAATTTTTAATTAAAAAAATACAAATTTAATAATTATAAATTATATTAAAATATTATATTTTTACTGTGTATTATATAAAAAATTCAAATTACTTTATTTAAATTGTAAATAAAATTTAAATACAACTTCAAGTTAATATTAACTTTCTAACTATTTAAAAATAATTTATTCTAATATTTTTAAACAAATTCACAAATGTCAGATACTACCAAATAATCACATTTTCTTAAACACAAATCATAACTTTCAAAGATACTATCAAACAACGTATCAAAAGAAAAATTAAATAACAATATTCTTTATCATTTATTTGATCAAAATAAACTTTTTAATCCTATGAAATTTTTTGTGTGGATCAATTCACTATCTAATTTTTTTTTTTAATCCAATAAAGTCTCGTGGAATGAGTTATTTCATCTACAATTAAATAAATGTTATTGGATTTGAGTGTTTTTTTTTTACTTTATAAAAGAAAAGAAGTTAATCAATCTATCGCAATTATTATAAGTAAAAATAATAATTAAAACTCTAATAATTTTGGGGATATGTGCAATAGTTCAGATTGTACAGAGCAATTATCGGACCTATATGTATGCATTTGTAATGCTATAATCCATTATCTATTATATATTATTAGGTGGAATAAATAAAAAGCTTGAAGTTTGAAAGATGTAAAAATACGTACAAGTATAACCCACTTAAACTCCCTCAAAATATAAAATAGTTGGGAGTTTATTGTATAAAGTAAAAACAAAAAATTTAGAGCATTTACTTATGTGTTCTTTGAATAGTTTTTAATTTAAAATACATCTTTTATGATTATAAAAAACTCTAAGATAATTTTAAATTTGAAGAAATCATAGTTAAATTAAGAACCATACAAAAAGCATTTAAGCTTGTTCCAAGTAAAAACCATTGAGGTGTGATGCTTTGGTGGCATGTAATGTGCTTATTTCTTGTGTCTTTTAACCATTACCCAATTTGGGTAACAGACAATGCAATTTTGTGTTAATGTTAATACGTACAGCATTGTTTTATATCACATATCTTAGACCCTGCAATTTTGTTTCGGTATATAAGTACAATTTGCAGCATTTCTAGAACAGAACGCATAAATTAATCACAACCAGTAGATTATAATCTACTATGTGGCGGCACGCATTAGTGGTTCAAACAAAAGACAACAGTGGCT
Source organism: Cicer arietinum (assembly GCF_000331145.2). Taxonomy (NCBI): domain Eukaryota; kingdom Viridiplantae; phylum Streptophyta; class Magnoliopsida; order Fabales; family Fabaceae; genus Cicer; species Cicer arietinum. The sequence continues at coordinate 48,793,876 of NC_021160.2, forward strand.
GCGTCGCCCTCAAAGCCAGTATCAGTTCATCATACTTCATCAGCCATAAATCAGTTTATATAAATTTCAATATGTAGAGAAGAACCACTAGCAAAAAGCAAAACTAAAGAGACTAATAAATCATCGCTTATCCTAAAAATACAAAAGAATGCAAACAAATAGTGCTGTTGCAAAAAAATGCAACCAAATAGTATAACAGAACGTTTGCGTAGATAAATCTTCAATAAAGAACCAAGAAATATCAAATATTTGACAAAAGTTAACTCACATATAGCATTAGTTACATATAAGGGTGATGGTCTGAAGTACGGTAGCCAAAATCACAGATCTTACAGAACCCAGTATCATAATGCAATCATATAATCAGATGCAAAAACTATCACACTTGTTATGAGAAAACATTCACCCACAAATGCACAAATGCATTCAACATAAAGAAGAAAACTAGGGAATCTGTATTCATTCATTTTAGACAGATAATTTATTCCTTTAAACAGATTGTGTACTGTGTACTCTAAATAAGATTCATCATAATAATGAGTTGTAAACAAAATTATGTTCTGGAATGCTGAAAAGTACATGATCAATGGTATGGGAAAGATATTTATGCATTCCTTCTTTGATGTAAGCTTCATTAACACATAAGATGCATCAGAATACAGCTTAACATGTTAACCAAAAATCAATTTTACATGTGCAGGAAAAGCAAGTAGTAATGTCAAGTCAATCATCAACCATTTTTTGCAAAGCATAAACCATGTCCTATGGTGGTGCTTTGTCCTGTTATAAGTAATTGCACTATGAATATTTGACTAAATCTTCTTCCATGCATCAAGCATATTTGACTTAAACCCCACCTATACAAAACTAACTGATCATACCACCCATTTGATTAGTTACTATATTTCAGATGTATTCAATGAATAAGAGACCTTAGCTTTGATGAGCATATGTAACTTGGACTTTATTCATACTATCAGGAAGGAGTTTGTCCAATAACTCAACTTATTGAGTTGACAAACTTTCCAGTCATAACAAGCCTCAAATATTAAGCAGCAACAATTTGTTATCAATATAAACTACTTATGCTGTTAGAAATCTACATCAGTCATCAACATTTTACCTTCCTCATTAACAGAATATGTTTGGATTGTTTGTATAGGATGGAATAGAGTGAAATGAAATGGACATAAACAACACCCTTTTTGAAAAACCTAACTAGTTTATTTCATTTCATTCAACCATATACCATGAATAGCACTCTTTAAGCCTTAGGCTTTATTGGGCCATGGAAAGTTCCCTAAATCCAACCAAATTAAACTCTTTATTATTTAAAATTAATGTGCTTGCAAGAATAAACCCATATGCTAGGAACCATCATGTTTAAAAAAATAATTGATAATAATAAATTCACACACAGACAGTGCATAATTTGGAAAACAAACATGGTAGAACAGGGGAAAATATGACTTAATAATAAAAACAGGGGAAAATGTGTGAAAACATGAAATTAATTTGTTGCCATCACTACAGGCAGAAGAATTACTCTTACGTTAATGAGTAACTCCCCCAACAATATAAATTCAGATCAGTAAATCAACACAGCAGTTAGTACCAGTTGAAAGTTGAAACAAAACCATAATAAATTCAGCATAAATATTCTGGTATACTATTATGAAACATAGACATAAATGGTTAAATATAAAAAATTGAAACAAATCTCGTAAGTTAAAAACTCCATATTCATAAATCCCTAATCAATTAACCAAACACAAAGAAGTAAATTTTTAACCTTCATAAATGAGAATTTTATTATAGAATCTAATCAGAGTTGAAATTCAACAATCAACGCAAAGAAATTAACAACGCGGCCATAATTAAAACGGAAAAAACATAAAACGAAATTGGAAAATTGAATGCACTTTATTAATTTAAGTTCTATGCGAGTAATTTGTTCACATAATTGAAGCAAAAAAACAAAAATCACGCTAAATCTACAAATCTAAAAACTATAATATCCATATATATAACCAAATAGCATTTAATTAGCGGCGATAAAATCGGCGCTAAACGAGTCAACGATGAGATCGTTAGAGTCAGCGGAAGGACTACTTGGTACGAAGAAAACAGACTTAGCAGCGACTAGTTTCTTCCTCTGCGGACAGCGAGGGCCGTAGATCCCGGAGGCGAAAAAAGGGAAACCATCGGCGGCGTTAGGTTGAGGTTGATCAGTGGAAGAAGGTGGCGGCGGTGATGAAAGAGGGCGGTAGATTGAGATCTGAGAGAGGGAGTGGAGACGGTGAGATCTGGCGGTGATTTTAGAGTCGCGGATCCGAGCGAGGGCGCCTGGTTTGAGGAATTTGTGGAACTGGTTTGGTAAGGTAGGTCTGCTTGTTCTTTGTTTCATAGTGAGGAATAGATGAGAATGGGAGAAGAGAGATTGGAAATATGGTTGTGTGTGTGTAAGAGAGAGAGAGAGAGAGAGAGAGAGAGAGAGAGAGAGAGAGAGAGAGAGAGAGAGAGAGAGAGAGAGAGAGAGAGAGAGAGAGAGAGAGAGAGAGAGAGAGAGAGAGAGAGAGAGAGAGAGAGAGAGAGAGAGAGAGAGAGAGAGAGAGAGAGTGGTTTTGGGTATTTGGGGGGGATAGGGATTTTAAGGAGAAAGAGAGGGGCGGGAAAGTGAGAGCGGGGTAATGTTTTGGGTGAAAGGGTTTCAAAACACAACAAAACTATTTCTAAGGGAGGCGGGGGATCTTTATTCTTTACCTTCACCTCTTTTATTGCCTCATCCTTTCTATTTTTAATTCTTTTTTTCCTTTTACACCAATATTATTGTGAATGGGGGGTACAGATGCGCTTGCCTATCTGTTTTTTTTTTTTTTATGCATTAAAGTGTATATATATATTTTTACATGTAATTTTAATTCTAATTATGTAATTTATTTATGCAGTCAAATTAAGTGTTATAAGGGTTTTTTCTTAAATGAAGGACGGGTAGTTTTGTCCATAAAAAACCACTCCAAATCAGTTATTTCCTCTATTTATTGTTACAGATTCTATGAATTTCATTAATATATAATACAAATATTTTTTATATCGTTGATAAACTAAATTGTTATACTGTTTAAAAAAATTGATTTTAACGTAACTGTTTTTAAAAGCAGATATATGTAAGATTGTGTGTTATTGATGGTGCAAAATTTTTTACATAGTTAATACATAAAAATTAACTTTTATTATATTCATTCCAAAAATATATCCAATTCAAATAATGAATTTTCTTTTTTTAAGTAATTTTCAATTTCATTCCTAAAGTATTGCTCCCTCTTTTTTAAAATATTCGAGCCATAGAATGTAATAAATAAATTTTATATTATTTTAATTTTTTAAGTTAGTCTCTAGATTGTTCCCCTCTTCTATTTTAAAAGTAGTAGAGATATTTGATAATATATACGCTGTTGATTAAAAAATAGTGACAAAGGAACTAACACGTGAATTGAAAAAAATTGGAGATAATTTATTATAGTTAATTATAAAATAATAATTTAATCACTAAATAAAAAAAATTGTTTCAATGTTAATTTAATATATTTTTGGGATATATGGAATGAAAATACATATTGCTATGTTTGATACAAGGTTATTGATTTTTGTTCTTTTGTATGAAAGATTCCTAAAATATAATTAATTTTTTATATTTCGATTGTTTCCCAAGAGAAAAAGTGGGGAAAAAATTCTCATGAAAGTAACAATAAAGTTAAGAGTAACTATCCATAAACCTCCATTACTATAATTTGTAGGAATAGTATTAGACAAATATCTTTTAAAAAGTACTTAAGAATAAAATTTTCATCTTTGTATTTGATGAAAAGTTATTCACTTATTCTCATAAATAAATAAATAAATAAAGCAGATTTGAAATAGCTTTTTGAAGTCCATCAATAACAATAAGTTTTTGTGTAGGAAAATGTTAAATGAATATTAAACAAATTTTAAATATGTAAATAATAGCAAATATCTATATGTATTATCTTTTAAATATATAAATAATATTTATATACAATATTCTTTTGGAATTATTTATTTTCCTTTATCAACACGAAAAAGTAATAATATATAAAAACAAAACATTAACACGTGATCAAAATATATTACAAAATTTTATTATAAAAAAAATATTATTACATTTATATAAAAATAAATTTTAATTATTATTTTAATTTATTAACGAGTAAGAATATTCGTAGATATATCTATCATAACATCTACCACTGTATCCTTTAACTAAAAAAGTAATCTAAATATCCATATATTTTTTTACAAAGTTTATTGTGAACTTTATTCATATATATCTGAAGGTATGGGTTTTTTTATCATTGATAGGATGAACTTATCTTTTAAGACAAAAAATTATTATTAAATGATTAATGAATTTCAGTTAATAGCTCAATTTGTTATACTTTATTTATTTTTCGAGTAAACTTCAAATTATCAAAACTTAATTCTTTTGCAATAAGTCACGTCTATTTATTATCTAACATCAATTGCAACTATTTATTTTGTCTCCATTGTTTAATTATCAAAATATAAAAGGGTCGTTCACCTCTAATTGATGAAAGTATCTCACAAGCCACTAGAATCTTATAAGTGGGTGAATTAAAAGTCACTCGTATTAATAACATGTATGATTGTATGTACAAAAGAATTGGAGTAGCATGAGAGATTACAACAATAGTATCAAAATTTTCACAAAAATATTATAAGACAATTGTTTGAACCACGATAGGATGAGAAAATCATCACATAGAGTTTTGTTAATGAGATCACCTAAAGGTTTTCAACAGGTATAAAAGATTTAGGCAAAATTATAAAGTTTGTAAATGAATATTAAATTATAAATTATGCGATAAAATTCAATGAATTTTGTGTTGAAAGTATTGAGGAAGTGCTACAACAATACAAGCTGTGAGGAAATAAAGAACATAATTTATTGAGATTCTCGTAACTTAGACAAAGTGACATCTTACCAAAGTTTTTCATGGTGAGAAAGCTTACAAATTATAACATAGTTCGTAAAATAACTCATTTAGTAATGGACATTCTCAAATAGAGCATGTCCAACATCATCATTAAACATATGAAAAGATCAATAAAAAAAGTTAAATAACATTTTTATGAAAAGATCTAAAAGGAAATAATGTTTACCAAGTATAAATCATTCAAGATAATGATTATTGAATTTTCAAAGAGAACATTCTCATGAAGAACATGTCTAGTACATTTATAAAATATTCATATAGATCAATAAATACATAGTATTTTTATTAAGTAATTTTTAAAAAATATAACATTTACTATATCACCGAACCATGAGAATGATTGTTTGATATACAAAATAATATTATCTACTTCTCAATTTAGATGTTGACGTGAAAGTACAAAAGTAATGCATCTATATTATAGTAGTATTAGTCAAATTTTGAAATTAGTTAATGATAATTAGACATTTTAGTTAATTTATCCAAAATATTTTGAAAAGGCATTCAGAACACTCTTTTTTCTAAGGAGGAGATAAATATCACAATGTTTGAAAAATTCAAATATTCGAGAGAATGTTTGTTGAAACTTTTATTCAACATTATTTAGAAGTGTGACACAAAAAAGTACATAAGTAGTATTTTCGTGGTGTCATAATTGTTCACAACTTTATTTGAACCAATAAAAATGAAACAAAATAAAATATTGAATGAAAATATTAGTACAAAGTTGATAAGATCAATGTGCTTACCACTATAAGAACTCTGTGATTTTATTAGGACCAAAGCTTTACAAATGATAAAATATCATAGGAAATTAAGCATTTGTGAGGAACACGCGACCAGCGGTGAGCTTGAACATATACTTTGCGATGTCGAAGTTTTAAAATTTTAATTGATAATTTAAATATATTATTTTATTGTATATTAAAACTATAGGTTGTAAATTTGCAATCTAAACATGCAGTTTTTTTTTTTGCAAACACAACTACGAAAAGATGACGAATTGTATTGAAAAGTTGCATATATTTAGAGAGAATGATTTATGTGTATAACATATTGATTTGATTTAAATGTTTAGAAGGAAAAAATCTAAATAAAAAAGATAATTAGTTTGGTTGAATTTTTACAATTTTCTCACAAAATTAAACTCAAACTGATGAATAGCATGTAGATTTAGTTATGTTCAATCAGGTTGACATTAATAAAAATTAAGATACTTATTTTAAAAATACAAAATATTCTTTTTCAGACACTAGATTTTTTTATACAAATAAAACAATTACGTAAACACTTTTTAAACTACAATGAGAAAAACAATATAAAAATTATTAAAAATATTTAATACAACACATATTTAAGACAACATTATTGATATAGTTTAATGATTTTATTCAGATATTTGTGGTCAATTTTAAATAAAGTGAGATCATATTCAAATCAACAAAAAAATGAGTTGATTTTGTTTGATTCAAATTGAATTCGAGCATAAAAAAAATCAATTTAATTGATTTCGATTTTTTTGTTTAATTTATCAAATAATTTATTTGATTTTTATATATTTAGACGAAATTCAAATACTCACAATTAAATTTTAGGTTAAAAGATAGTGTATTTTTCAATTAGTATTTTTAAAAATTATTTTATATGTCACTTTTATTAAATAAAATTATTCGAGACATTGAAGTAGTCGTAGTCATTCTATATCACATCAATGTTCAGCCGGGACATTAAAAAAAAAAAAAAAAAACTATTCATATGGCCAAAGCCCTTGCAAATTACTTAGAAGTCTGACCTTTGCAAGATTATACCTCAAGCTATGACTCTCATTATTGTCACTTTACGTGATATTTCCCAAACCTTAGACTCTCGTTGTTGTCACTTTACAACCCTACAACTCTCACGTATCTCACATGTCATAATTTTGCTAAAAAATATGGCTCTCACAAATGTTATGTGTTAGACGTGTTCATAGAACTTTGGTCCTTGAAAACTATAACCCCAACAAAACTAAAATTATTTACAATAGATTTTGATCTCATCAATTGTATAACTGAATGTAGTTTATATTTGCTCACAAATTATCTACGAGCACAAATCCATAAATAGTAATGGGATCGTGATTACAATATTATCCACGAAAATGCCGCATTACAATATTACCCACGAAAATGCCGCATTACAATATTACCCATGAAAATGCAATAGATTATGATTATATGTGACATTTATGTGTAGTTAATGTTATCCGTTGCATTTTCACTTGTAATGTTACCCATGAATAATATTACCCACACATTGAGTTGTCAAAATGGACAATCAACTCATTTATGGTAGATTATAATGGGGTACAAGCTTTGTCGAAAGAGACTAAAAAATCTATTTAAAAACCGACATAAAATATATTACCCGAGTTCGGCTTTAGAAATGTTGTAGGCTTTTGGGATAACTCGTCATTTAAATTTTTTTAATTTTTTTTATTTAAATTTGATAATATAATGTACTATAATTAAAAAATCATAATAATTTTTATATATTTTAACATTTTTTAAATACTATTAACGACTTAATTTTATTAATATTTTTTATTCTATAAGTTAAAGTCATTTTGATAGTAAAATAAGGAAGAACTCCAAACAAAAACAATAGTAAAAAAGAAAACACCAACACATTTATCTTTGAGGTTTTTAGTCATCACTCCCACTAGCAACCCTTTTCGTCTTTTATAAAATGGATTCAACCAGTTACTCATAACACTTTTTTCCATTCCGACCATGGTAGCCCGACAGCTATGGAACGGGTGTTGGAAGTCTCTTCACATCTTGTTGTTGTCGTTTTGGTCGTTGAAGAGATTGAAAATTAGGAATATTCTCAATTTTTATTAACCCCAAATTGATTATTACTTTTTTTTTAATTTATATATTATAAAAAATTATTAAGTGTAATTGTAACTGTTTCATTGAGATTAGCAAAGTGCTTTTGGTGAGTAAGCAAAAATATGTCTAAGGTATCAAATTCTATATACTTCAACAATTCTTTTTTTAACATAGGATTAAATTAAAAATGTTTTGAAATTACAAATTTAATTAAAAAATAATTCTATAAATACTAAAATTAAAGTAATGTTAAATTATTAAACAAAAATATATTTAAACTTTCTTTTAAGTATAATATAAAAATTATTAATATTTTACATATTTGATTTTTAAAATAATTATATATTATTTTTTTCATGTCACGTATATAACTTTCTAGAAAGTTTTATTAAAACTTGGATTTAAAATTTATACTTAAAAGTTTTATATTTTATTAGACTTTTTGAGTGGGTCGATATTTAAAGTCGTTTATTTTATTAGATTTTTTAAATTGATCTATACGGATGAACTTATTTTGACAACTATCCATAAAAATATTATGGATATCAGTTTTTTTTTTTTTTTTTCTTTTTTCAATATCTACTAGTACCATCAAAAGTTTCTAAACGATTTAGAAAAGAAAATTACACAAATATAAAAGTTAGTCAAAAAAATAAAAGACTTAAAAAAAACATTAAACAAATATAAAAAGTTTATCAATTAAATAACAATTCATTAATTAACACCTTTGAACATCATTGCCAACCCCAAGGATCAATTACAACATTTCCATTGAGAGAAAACAGGAAGAAATAGACTTGACAAAATATGTCAATTAATTGAAATATTTAGAATGCCAACTCACTATGAAAGACAAAGGGTTATATTAACATCCTCCGCAGGATTCTTAAATAAATAATACAATTTGGAATAAATTACTTTATTGAACTATTTTACATTATTAATTTGTCATCTCAAAACTATAAGTCTCCAAATAAAGAGAAGTAACTTTGTAATAATTTATGATTATTCAATATTCACCCGAGTTGGTGATTTCTTTGAAGTTTTTTTTTTTAAATTGTAAAAGGGTTCAAAATATAAAGAGTTTAAATATTATTGATGTAAAGAGTGATCATTGAAGAGAATTTGAAAATTTATATTTTAAATAATCATTAGACATAATGTTTAAAATCATAGAGTGGATTGAATCATGTTTATCAAACCGAAAGAGGATTTAATGATAGTTTAAATATAAAAATATCTTAATGAATATATGTTTTACAGTAGTTCACAAACATGTTACTATTTTTTATTATACACTTAAATATTACTCTCCCCGATTTTATATATAATATAATTTTTTTTTGCTCTATGTAAAAAAAATTATAATTTTTAAAATGTATTTATTGTTTAAATTACTTTTATACTTTTATTTAAGATGTGTCTTTTTAATATTATTAATTTGTATTTAATTTTTTATAATTTTCAATAATCATAAAGTTAGAACAATTAATAAACATATTAATTTTGATGTTTTTTGTTGTTGTTATTTTCTCTTATAAATGAAAGAGCATAAATTATAGCATTACATAGCAACATCAGACAACTTTAACTGTTTAGTTAAACCTCCACCCATTTCCAATGATTCTACCTTTGATTTCAAATATACTGTGTTTGATAGTTCAAAATGATTATTTGCCTTTTTATTCATCTAACTAATTTTATTAAATGTATGAATTATGGATATTTAACCATTAATCAATACTCATAAGAATAATATTTTCTTATCACTTTATTACTTGTATAACCTATAATGATCAATTACGAATTACATGGTAGAAGACTAACTTCAAAAGTGAGATAAGGGATGTCGTAGGAACGAAACGATCCACTATTTTATATATTATGAATTTTTATACGGTTAATACTAATAAGCACATAATTGCTAAAACTAAAAACTCACTAAAAACTCATCAAATATTGTTGATTAGAAATAAAAAGCGTAAGACTCATTATACTACAACAAATTTGAGACCGAATATTTTCAATCAAGTTAGCGACCGAAATAGATATTGTAATTTTGAACCTAAAAATTAAATATTTTTTCGTCAGTAAATCGGTCGTTAATGAAATTTAGAGATTGAAATCGCAGCTGAATTTTAGTGACAAAAAATTCAGTCGCTAAATATTACTAATAGAAAATTTACCTTTCACACAGCGACCGAAATAGAGACTAAAATTTTAAACCTTGAAATTAAATATTATTTCGTCACTAAATTGATCGCTGACAAAAGTTAGAGATTTAAATAGCAACTAAATTTTAGCGACCAAAATTTCAGTCGCTAACTATTTTTTAATTACATAATTCTATTTTCTTTATTAATAAAAAAATGTGAAATAATTTTTGTAGAATTGTTTTTTTTAGAAAATGTGAAATATTTAATAACTAATTAAAAAAAAGAAATAAAAAAAATATGTAGTCGTGCATTTGAATATGTGTCCTGTCAAATTTATTTCCTTTTTAGTTTACTCAAATAAACCTTAAAACTTCATTTCCTTCAACCGTTCTTTCTCAACACCACAACTCAGGCTAATCGAATCTCAGCCTAGCTAGACATGGTTCAAGCAATTAAGCCAGAGTAACACTTATTCCTTACCGAATTCATTTCTTTCGTCCACTTCTGTTTCTTTTCTTTCACTATTCCCACCAAGCCTTGGGTTCTCTTGATGCTTTCAATCAATTTTTCTACAAACAATTAGTTAATTTTTCTTTCTCAACCCACCACAATTCATAAAACCATTCATCTTGGGCCTCTTAAATAGTTAAACTGCAACTATGACGTGAAACCCTCATTGTTTGTCGTCTCGTCGGCTATCGTGAACCAGAAGGTAAGGAATTTATATTCTAATTTTTTGATTATGCTTCATTATTGGTGCTTTTTTTCTCTCTGTGACCTAATCATTTTGAATTTATTTAATTAAAAGAGGTAAAGAAATTATGCATAAGGTGTTTGATAATATGCACTTTTTGTAATTGTAAGTCATGAGACAAAAATTTGCAACTTGATCTGTTTTAGATTTGATTGTTGGTAAATTATGAATGTAGCTTTAGATTTTCAGAGTTTGTTCATGATTCTAATGTTGTATTTCGTATGTTTTACTAAAATTGAAGAACATAATAACCTGCCCCAATGGTTGCGTTGTTAAAAAAATATGGATACTGATATGTGTTACTGTAATTTATGGCTACAGTTGGTAATTAGTAAACTACATGTTTTCTTGGTTAAATTGGCTTAAATGGCATTGCTCATTTTGCATGCACATAAAAATGTCTTAACCTACCTGGTGCTAACTATCATTTTGCAATTTTCTTGAGTTTTATTAGTGGATTAACATATTGGAGTTTGATAGTCAATATATTAAAATGAATAATTAGTCATAATGGTGCATGTGATTAGTAATACGGTTGCACACTGGACAGACCTAGTAGTTTGTTTGTTTTTATGTTCTCCAAAAATCCTTAGACTTATTAGTTTTTCCTTTATCCGTGTATGTTTTTCTGTCAACCAGTTTACTTATCCTTTCTCCTTGTTTGGTTTGCATTTAGCTGTTTATTATTGTTACTAGTTCTCAAACTAACTTAACTATCAGGGACCTTGTCATGAATGACTAGGGGCTTGGCATGTTAAGTTTGAAAATGATGTAGCTAGTTGCCTCAACTATGGTATGAAAACCGGTCACCCAATTAAACTTGAAAACCAGATTAGATTTATAATAATTTAGTTTGGAGTTTAATACTTGGTTCTTGTTCGCTAAAAATTGGTCACCTAATTAAAAGTTTTGATCCCTAGTGTTTTTTCCCTTAATAATTTTTTAACATTGAAGCTTATTCAATTTAAAATTTGAACTTATCTCATATTTTTTTGAAATATCTAGTTATTATGAAATTTCTAGACAAAATAACAAATTAACCGATATATATCCCATATGTTGCTGCCATATATTTTTCCATTCTATTAATTTAACACATTAATAGTATTGACTATTAAGGCAAACACATCTTACTCATTTTGTTAACATCTGTTGTTAATTTCTATTTTTCTAACTTTTTTATTATGCTTCATTCTATATATGCATTCTTGTAATTTTGGAATAGCAAGGAGGCTGATCAATTTTCCTGTACAAGATATGAGACTGAGTATTCAATTTTTGGAAAGGTAACTTTTTGATTATGCTTCATTCTGTATAGGCATTATGAAACGAATCATTTTGTAATTATAGAACAACATGTTAAATTACATATTATCTATGAAATTACAAGTGTCTACATGTGCTTAGAAAGTATGATGGTTAATGACTCAAATGGTTTATTTTATTTATCTTATTGATAGATGTTTAATTCTAAAAATTGTTAATTATAATGTATAGCATTTGCTTAATGGTATTACAGAAAATTGATATCCGCTATTGTCGTAGTTGGATGTATAATAGACTAAATCCTAGTCGAAAGGGGTATATTGATGCATTTCTAAAAGGGTTAAATGAATTTGTGTCATTTGCAATCCAACAACCAGACATATCAAATAGAGAAATTAGATGTCCTTGATTTGTTTGTAAAAACATTGATTTCTTAGACTTTGAAGTGGTTAAGGTTCATATTTTAAGGAAATGGTTTAAACCTGACTATTGGTATTGGACATCTCATGGAGAAAGTGATCCAGAGTTGCATGTAGAAATTAAAAGGAAAAAATATGCACAAGAGCGACATAACAATCATTTTAATAGATTTGAAAGCATGCTTTATGATACTATTCGACCACAATATCAAATGCATTGTGATGAAGAATTAGAGGAGTCTCCAAATATAGATGATCAAAATTTTTATGATTTACTAAATGCAGCTCAAAAGCCATTGTGGTCGGGATGCAACGATCACACTGAATTGTCTTTTGCTGTTAGATTGTTGACAATTAAATCAGAGGAAAATATTTCTCAACGATCTTTTAATCAAACAATGGCACTTATGAAGGAGACACATCCTCCAAATAATCTGGTTCCTAAAGATTATTATATGACCAAGAAAATAGTTTCAAAACTTGGTCTCACTGCAGAAAAAATAGATTGTTGTGTAAATAGTTGTATGTTATTCTACACTGATGAATGTAAACAATTAAAAGAATGCAAGTTTTGTAATGCATCTCGTTATGAGAAGAAAAAAAAATTGGTAGGGGTAAATTCAAAGAGGTACTTATGAAGATAATGCATTATTTACCGATAATTTATAGACTTAAGAGATTATATGCTTCGATGAGCTCAACTCCACATATGAGATGGCATTATGGAAATAGACGAGAACCATGAGTGATGTGTATATTTTAACTTTTATATATGATTGTAATCAAATACATGCACAAATCAAATTGAAAACAATGTGTGTGTATTTCAATGTATGTGTGGTTGTTTAACTTTTACACAATATAATTATGTTGTGTTAAATTTTGTTGTGTAAATTTCATTTTTGTTTTGCAAATTAACTCTTGTAATTTAGTTTTGCAAATTTCATTTCTATTGTGCAAATTAATATTATGTTTGCAAGTTTTTAATGTTGAGTTTTTTTATGTTGTTAGACATATTTGAATGGCATCCCTTCTAGTCATTCAGATTTGTTTCTCCACGCACAAATGTGGCAACGATAAAATTTGATAAAAGATAGGAATATGTTCATGTAAGAGCTTTCAATTTTAAAGTGTATATTATTTATTTTTCTATGTTGGTTTTTTTATCTTCATGTAAGATCGGAATAAAGTGTTTAAAATATTAATTAGCTTTATATTTATATTGAAAGGAAAAATTTAAACGTTGGTTGGAAGAATTGACCCAAGAAACAACTTCACAAGGAACTCTCCCACCAAATGAATTAGATGTGTGGTGTGAGGTTGCATAAATAAAAAGAAGACGAGTATATGGTCTTGTAATTGAATCTATTGTATTATTAGGGAGACCATATTATCGTGAATCATGTTATTCATCAAAAGAGTGGGTTCAAAGACATGAACTTGAAGAAATGAGAAATGAAAGATATCAACTTCGAGAGGAATTGGCTAATACAAACAGAGCAGTTGAGCGCAACAACCATTTGATAAAACAACTGATGAATAACTTGAACTTTAAACTCATGCCATATACTAGAGATCAAATTTATGAAGGTGAGATTGGTGATAATCACGATGAGATTGGTGATCATGATGCTAGTGATTTTGATGATGAGATTGATAATAATGATGTCCGTGGTCACGACGATGAATAGTTAGGTGGATAATGATAAGTTAATCTGAAGAACCAATATGTCACAATTTGTTGTGACTAAATATATTATGTTTTAACTTAAATTTTATTTGTATTATTTTGAGTACTTAAAAATATTGCTTAAATATATTATGTTCTTTAGTTATAAACATTAATATGACTAATATTTTTAAATGATTTTGGTGTATGATGTAACACCCCGTTTTTCAAAGCGAGGGTATATTTTTTTTTTCAAAAGAATTTAAAATAAAGCAGAGAAATAAATAAAGAAATGCCTTTGGATAAATAATTGAGTCATTATAATTTACAGGCAGCGGAAAAGTTACTCCTATTATAAATCCATGTAACCCATCGAAAATAACATGTCGAGCTGACAATATTAGTATAGGTACAGTCTTCCATTTTAAAATAAATGCAATACAAAAGAAAGGCATCTGATCCCTCTATGCCAACTTAATCTGATCATTTTACAACACAACTAAACACCCTGACTAATCTCCACGCGCCCCGTGAGATTCTCCTAACGTAGCTGCAGTCAAGCGTTCCCATCTCCATTTCCGTCCGTAGGGTAAGAACCGGTAGGATCGTCCTGACTCTCATCTGAGGGCAAAGCCCAGATTTCCACAATAATTGTAAAGGTCACCAACCGAAAATAACAGTTAACACATAACATTTAAGTTTTAAATGCTAAAAATAACTTTTCAACTAAGCATGCACCTTAGCAGGATTTTCAATATGCGAAAAGTTCATACAATACTTTGCCAATTAAAAATGAAAGCAAAATGAAGTTCTCAATCCCCTAATGAAAACATAACAAATCAAGACATGGATAAGTTAATGAGTAATCAAACATCTAACTCAAACTGAGGATTTTCACTGAGCCAATCGATTGGGAAATCGATTGGGGTGAAGGATTTTAATGAAAACAGAATCCTGGGCTGAAATCAATCGATTGGGAAATCGATTGAGTGAGTACTGAGCCCCCTGGTTTTAAGCCAATCGATTTCCAAATCGATTTGGTCGAATATGGCTGAGTCCCTGACTTAAGGCCAATCGATTGCCAAATCGATTTCTTAAATGATTTCGAAAAACTGATTACAAAATCGATTGGCCAATCGATTTTGTAATCAGTTTTTCGAAAATCATTTACGAAATCGATTGCCCAATCGATTGGGCCCTAAGTCAGGGACTCAGCCATATTCGACCAAATCGATTTGGAAATCGATTGGCCATTAAGTCAGGGGCTCAGCTACCCGTTCAATCGATTGCCCAATCGATTGAATCAAGCCAGAGTTCAAAATTTCACTAAAAACCTTCAGGAAATCGATTTGGAAATCGATTGGTATTAAGTCAGGGACTCCGTTATCCTGTCAATCGATTGCCAAATCGATTGATTCAGCCCAGGATTCTATTTTCATTAAAAATCTTCACCCCAATCGATTGCCCAATCGATTGGCTCAGTGAAAATCCTCAGTTTTAGTTGTATGATTAATTGCTCATGAATCTATCCATGTCTTGTTTTATTATGTGTTAATTAGGAGATCGAGAACTGCATTTTACCTTCATGTTCATTGGCAATGTACTGTATGAACTTTTCGCATATTGAAAATCCTGTTAAGGTGCATGCTTAGTTAAAAAGTTGTTTTGAGCATTCAAAAACTTAATTGCTATGTGTTAACTGTTATTTTCTGGTTGGTGACCCTTTACAACTATTGTGGAAATCTGGGCTTTGCCCTCAGATGAGAGTCAGGACGGCCCTACCGGTTCGTACCCTACGGACAGGAATGGAGATGGGAACGCTTGACTGCAGTTACGTTAGGAGGATCTCACGGGGCGCGTGGAGATTACTCAGGGTGTATAGCTTTTTGGTAGGATGATCAGATTAGGATGATGTATAGGGACTAGGGGTCCTTCTTTTTGGTTTGGAGTATTTTTAGTTTGGAAAACTGTACTTATACAAATATTATCAGTTTGATATCATCTTTGGATGGGTTCCATGTACCATTTGATGTTATGTAAATGTTTTGGATTTATAATTGGAGAAACTTTTCCGCTGCGTAAATTATAATGACTCAATTATTTATCCAAAAGCATTTCCTGATTTATTTCTTTGTTCGTTTTTAATTACTTTAAAAAAAAAAAAAATATACCCTCGCTTTGAAAAACGGGGTGTTACAATATCCGCCCAGTTTACTTAAACGGTTTTCAAAACAAAATATTAAGTAACCGAGACATTAAGAGATTCCCCCTCCTTAACGTCCAGTTAACTTAAACGGTTTTCAAAACAAAATATTAAGTAACCGAGACATTAAGAGATTCCCCATTCTTAACGCCCAGTTAACTTAAACGATTTTTCTTTAAAACAAAATATTAAGTAACCGAGGCATTAAGAGGTTCCCCCTCCTTAACGTCCAGTTAACTTAAACGGTTTTCAAAACAAAATATTAAGTAACCGAGACATTAAGAGATTCCCCATTCTTAACGCCCAGTTAACTTAAACGATTTTTCTTTAAAACAAAATATTAAGTAACCGAGACATTAAGAGATTCCCCATTCTTAACGCCCAGTTAACTTAAACGATTTTTCTTTAAAACAAAATATTAAGTAACCGAGACATTAAGAGATTCCCCCTCCTTAACGTCCAGTTAACTTAAACGGTTTTCAAAACAAAATGTTAAGTAAACGAGACATTAAGAGATTCCCCATTCTTAATACTTATTTACTTAATGGTTTTCAAATTCCACACAACACAAACTCAAACAAATTCTCACATCAAAACATATCAATTCGTTTATTCACAAATCCAACCATATACATATCAAATTTCATCAATGTCAATTAAGAGCATGTTAAAAACAACGAACACAAATCAAAGCAACATAACACACAGATACATCAAATTTCATTTACTCATAATCACACACAATGACATTCAAATTCATTTACCACGAAACATTCATCAATATAAACAAAACCTAACTCTAAGGTTTTACCCATAACGCCCTAGTTTCGTTTTTCCCCAAATCGATACATTTAACCCTAACAAATTTCCTTCCCACACAACTACAGATAAGTCCCTAATGCAAGCTAGAAGTTTGGAAGGAGCCCTTACCTCAACGTTAGCTTTATCGTGCGTTTCCGGTACCGCGAGTAATTCCGGTAAAATCTCCGCTCGCAACGCCGCTTCCAAATTAGTGCACTAGCACCGTAGCACGGAGGTGAGCAACTTTCCCTTCTATCTCTTCGAGAAATGAGGTTTGGATCTAGAAGAAACGGAGGGGTTTGTGTTTGGATCTCAAAAACCGTTTTTCTTCGTTTTCGAATCAAAGAGGAAGAGTGGAGTTACGAAAACCTTGGTCTAACTCTCACCCAACCTTGGGTCACTAGCTTTGAAGAAAAGGAAGCAACAGAAACGAAAAATGGAGGAGGATGAAATTTTTGGTTTAAGCTCACGTGAGATGTTCAGAGGAAGGAGATGGAATTTGAGATTTTCCTTCCTTTCTATTTCTTTCCTTTGTTTTTCCTTTCTTCCTTTTTCCTTCCTTCCTTTATATACTATTTTCTTTTCCTTTTCCTTCCTTCTAGTTTTCTTTTCTTTTTTCCTCCAAACAAACATATATAAATATAATAAATATAACTTAACAAATATCTCAAAATCTAGATATTTATTAAATTACCGTTTCACCCGAAACGCCTTAAATTCTCCGTAAAGCATTTACCGCAGTTAAATTCAATTTATTTATCGACAAGAAATTCTAATTGACATCGAAATATCTTTTTGATTATAAAACTCCAAAATATTATTAACTTTGGCTTAAAAGCATCCGAGCCAAAATCCAAAATATACCAAAAATACATAATTGGTACTTTAAAATTATGGGTCTTACATATGAATTTTTTAGATATTGAAAACAAATTAAAAAAAAAATTATTTTTATTGTTCTTTTGGATATTAAAGTAATGTATTTTTTTTAAGGATAATATTTAGAGGCGAAATTGGTGACGTGAATTTTAATCAATAAAATAAATTGTGTTGGAAAGTGTGTATTGTTAACATTATTCATTTATTAAATATATATTAATTTACTCATTTTAGTTAGTTAAGTTTTAATCAAATAATAATATTAATTAAAACATAAAAAATACAATATAACAAAATTACATCCACAACAGTGAAACCTTTTTTTACTGGATTGTTACAAATTATACATAATTCTTCAAAATTATTTTATATTTTACAATATTAATGAATACAATTTTTTTTACTTTCCAGTTTTCATTTTTCATATTTTAAATTTCTTATAAAATTGTAAATTGATGTTAAATAACTAAACTATCCCTGTTTAAAATTTCTTATAACTTTTTAAAATTTTAAGGAGGTGACATAACCCAGGCCTACAACCTAGAGAGATGACAACAATTGAGACCACTTGGCTTCAAACTTCTTTTGGACAGTTGAAATGCAATGTAGTTGATGCTTTCCACCACAAACTCATATCGATCTCCATGTGGCTTCTATATTTGTGATGAATTGTATTGTTTTGTTAAAGCAGTTAAACACCAAAAGATAATGTATCTGCTTTTGACACCATCTTTTTAGTGCTATAGATATTATTTCTTCATTTACTAACTTTTCATTTGAGTTTGCGAGAAAAAGAGCAATTTGGACTGTTTATATTCTCTTTTGTAAGGGTGGGCATATGCCGTGAGCTAATCTCCACGTGTATGAAGGATATTAGTTATAGTGAAATTAGATGAATTTGGTTTTTTTGTAAAGGAAAAAAACAAAAAAAAGTTATCTAAAACGATATTTTAGAAAGAATCGAGTGTTTCCTTATATCAACACAACTTATGGTTAAGTAAAAATACACAACCTATGATATTCGGTGGATTACTACTTAAAATTATTTAAAATTTTAAAGATGTATTGATATTGGTGTAATTATTTTAGCTTTAAATGACATTTTTTTTTCTTCTAATTTATCAAACATACATCAATCAACTTCCATAATGAAATTAACCATAAACTTCAATTTCTATTAGATAATGTTTATCACAATTAAATTTAAATAATTTTTAAATAAATTTAACTACATTTTCTATCATCTTATTTTATCACACTTACATTAATAATCTTTAATATTTTTAAGTCCATAATTTTAATTTTACGATGTGACTTTAATTCAAACTCAAATTTCTTTAAAAAAAAAACGATTTTAATCTAAAAAAACAACGATCTTTTATCCTATAATTTTTATTTTTTATTACAAGTAATTCATGTATCGTATACACTCTTGTAGAAAGGTATTTTATGTTGCCAAATTCGTTATTTTTTCTATCAATGCGAAAATATCCTTGGTTACAATTTGGCAATTTTGGTAAAGTTTGCAAGTGGCGTGGTCAAATTGTATAGTTAGAGTATTTCCATCTCTAACGAATAAACTTTTTGGTCAAAAAATAAACGAAGAAACTTCTCGCAGTGTGCTGCAGTTGTCCTTTCAGGATTAACATTATGTCACATTTTTTTATTGTATTTTACAAATTAATGAATGTTTTCCATTCATTTTAAAAAACAATCCAAAATAAATTGGAGATTACATGACCCAAACTCAATATTTTAAAGTGAGAGTTGCGTCTTATAACCATTTGATTATGCTTTATTACATGTAAATTATAGATACAGAGTCAACTTAAGTAGTAATCAATTTTATACACCAAAGTTAATTAGTGTATTATTTTTTTAAGTAATTTTATAAATATAAATAATTGATTACATTTTGATTTTTCAAATATAAATAAATAAATTTATTATGATATACTTTTTAAATATGGATTTTATTTGTCACCAATTTTTAAACGTTTTTAAATAATCGATCCAATAGTCATACAATTAAATTAGTGACCCAGTAGCTCAACAAATTACCCGCTAACCTAGTATCTTGATTGAGTCAACCAATAATTTTGTTCTTCAAAACACTCATAAAAATTGACAGAGCATTCATGAAATAAAGCAAAAATACAAGTCCATTCACAATTAATAATTAAAATTAAATAATGTGTTTATATAATTAATTAATTATATTTTATTTAAATAATATATCATAATTATTATTTTCTTATTTAAAAGTCATGAAGAAACAAAATAGAATAAACTATATATATAATTAATTAAAATTGAGCCTTAGTTAAATGGATTAATTATAACTTAGATATTTTAATTTCGATGAACTAATAGTTAAATATCGTCTTGTCTTGTGACACCAAAAATTACTTCAAAATCATAATTTTGACCATTCAAAAGCTTAATCTAACTAATTAACTAACAATAACTTAAGAAAGTATAAATTTTGATTATTTAACAAATTAATCTAACCAAATTATACTAACTATGACTTTGAATTTCTAATTTTTATGATCCTACAAAACTAATTGAAATAACAATGACAGATAAATTTCAATTTATGTAACATGTCTATCTAACCAAATTATACTAACTACGACTTAAAAATTATAATTCAATTAATCTAAGAGTTCAATCTTAACTAATTAATTATAACGTAAATATTATAATTTCGATGATCTAATTGACATAGATTCTAAATTTAATTATCTAATGGTCTGATCTAACATAATTAGTATTATCAAACTTTTAGTATCATAATATTTAGTATTCTAAATTTTTAGTTTCGTTTCAACCTAAACATTAAATTATTAAAATCACAAAATTCTAATATTATAATATTTGACGGTGGATGACCATAATAATAATAAATATGATATAAATAGTAGAAGGCACTTATTTAATTTTTATTGATTCTACATTATTATTATTATTATTATAATAATAATAATAATAATAATAATAATAATAATAATAATAATAATAATAATAATAATAATAATAATAATGGTAAACTACTCATAATATTTCAATAGTCAATATAAGTCTCGCCTTACTATTATAATTAATTTGAGAGTACCTGCACCCTATATTAAATATGTCAATTCCTTAGTCAACGTAAAAATATAATTTTATCATTTTATAAAACTTTTAATTTTTTTACCTTCTCTTTCGAAACTTTAAATAATTGACCATAATTTTCGAATATTACCAAATTTTTTAAATAAAAAAAAAGTAAGTGCACTCGGATTTTTCGTATTTTTGAAATAAATATTTTCAAATTTTCAAAATAGAAAATTTTCAGATTTAAATTTTTTAAAATTTTCCAAGTTTATAAACTTTCAAAATTTTACAGATTTAGAAATTTTTTAAATTTTCGAATTATAATCTTTCTTTCAAAAATTTAAAACTTCTAAAAATATTCGAGACTTTCAAATTTTCGAAAAAAGGATTATATTTCAAAAATTTAAAAAGACTCGAAAGTTTTGAAAATTTAGAAATTTTGAAAGTTTTCAAATTTGGAAAGTTTGAAATTTTCTCTATTTTAAAATTTTTACATTCCTCGAAACTGTCGAAAATCTGAAAATTTTGTATTTTGAATTGTTAGGAAATTTGAAATTTTTTAATTTCGAAGGTATGAATAATTCGAGTGTCACTTACTTTTTTTAATTTTGAAAATGTATAATATTCGAAAGTTATGATTAATTTTTTAAAGTTTCGAATGAATGATGAAAAATGAGTGATAAAAAAGAATATTTTATAAAAAATTAAAAAAATAAAATTATATTTTCATATTAATTAAAATGTGACTAATTTAAATGTAAAATACTAATAAATTAATCATTGGTATATATACATATCATAACAAGATATGATATATTATTTACTTTATTATCCAAAATAATTTTTATTATCTAAAATAGCTTCTCACCTCAACCACCAATGAAATACCACCATTTCACGTGTCTTGAATTCAATCCCTTCGATTTTTCACCTATCATAATTCAAGCAAGGAATCATTCTCTTTATATTTTATTTGTTTAAAGTAACTAGCACATTATTATTCGCCTAGGAATTCATTTATGGTAGCGAGAGTGAGAATCGCAAGAGAAGCACTAGATGTGGCTCATGTCGTGTGTTTAAAGTGCAAGGATCATAATGGCAAGGATCATAATGGCGAGGGTCTATGGAGTCAAGCATTTGCGATGTAGCATATAATATTTTTGTTTCCCATCTAGTATGTCTTGAAAAGGTTTTTGGAAAGACCCACATACTATTCACTTATTCAGACATGAGCCACCGAAACAGACTGAGAATAATATTCGATGGTACCAGTAGAACCGCCCATAACCGTTGACTTTTTTTGTTGGATTTTTTTATTTAAAAAAAGATAAAAATCCATGATTTTCAACATTTTAGGATATATATTTCTTTTAAGGTACTCCTTTGATTAATAATTTTAAGCTGAAACTAATTTGATAGTTGGTTCTATGGTTAATATTTTAAAAATTTAAATTGTATTTTTGATTTCTTTATTTTATTATATTTACTAAAATAGCGTTCACATTTTAAATTAAAATTTAGCGTCTATTATCCCATTTATTGTTGTTATAGTTCTAGTCTAAATTTTATATTCATAAAATGGTAATTTTGGAATCAAAAATAGCGATTTATTGGTATTACATTTAGTGAGAAAATTACATCCTTAATTATATATATATAAAATTTCAATTGCACTAACAGGTTCTAACTGCAAAGCTTTGAATTTAATATATGCGTGCGAATTTAACAATATAACTATTTATTTTGAACATTAAATTGTTCAGTTTAAATTTTGTATTAAACAAAAAAAAGACATATTATATTTTACAATATTATTTTAGGTTTAAATATTTTTAAATATATATATATATATATATATATATATATATATAAATTGTTGGATTGTGTTAAAAATTTATATACAGTTAATAAATTTCAACAGTTAAATCATTATAAATATTTATCTTTTATAATATCTTTTATAATATGTTGATAATATGAAACTTTATATTCTTAGTTAAATTCTTTTCAAAACTATGAATGTCAACCATCAAAATAAAACACTATAGCATAACTATTCAAACAACATATAATTTTTTATCCAATACATGCAAAACATTGAACAATTAAAAAATTCGCTATTTTAATATAGTAGTATAATGCTATGCATCATTTTCCATATTTTGTATCAAAGAAATCTTCCCTTTTCAATATGTGTGTTCGGGTGTTTTTCGGGTACAATGTTTTTATTTATTTACTTTTATTTTATCAAACACTAAAACTCACTTTAGAATGATAAAAACACAATATATACATATAGAAAGTTACAAAAAGTAGGACAACCGTCAAATATTCTATTAAAAGTTAATTGATATCTTGCATGATACTAAGTGATTAAGAGATTAATTTCTATTAGTGGATGAAAACTTACACATGTATCTAATATTGTAGTTTAATTTATAAAATACCTTCACAAAAATCTACTTAGAATTATTGAATCAGGTGTATATATAGAATAATTTTATACAAATCAAATCCTACTATTATTATGGTAAATTTTTTATTTATATTTATATCTTTAATATTTGTCTAGGTTACTTTTTTCTATATACAACGACAACATTAATTTTAACTGGACTCGTTTTACATATAATAAATAATAAAAAAAAATTATAAATTAAAGAAAATAAAAATAATTTTACTTTAATAACCAAACTTTCATTTTTTTCGTTTTTCTTACCGCTAAAGGGACATTGATTGTAAAAGATAGATTAATAAATTTCAATATTTTATGTAGTTATATTCAATAAATTTTCATAAATATAATTTAATTCATATATATTATTAAGTAAATAGTTTTTGTCATAACAATTATATCATTAAAAATGTTAATTTTTACAATAATTATCTGTAAAATTATATTAATAAATGACTGTGATGTTTTGACTATATAAAATATTTTTATATAAGTGATACATAAAAAATTAAATTAAATAACACAATACTAATATGGTTGAATATTCTTTAAAAAAAAAAAAGGAATATGGTTGAATATTGCAGTTAAGAAAATTGTACCAAAAAAAAAATGTAGTTAAGAAAATGTCTGAACATTTATCATGAATAATTTGTAATAATAATGGGTCATGTTAAAAACAATTACGAATTAAACGGTATAGCGTTCCGCTCTCAATAAAACGATTACTCTTGTTCATTAATTATTGACACAGCCAACAGGCAACAAAAGAAACGCACACTTGTTTATTTCCTAATAGACAGAACTATAGAAGAAGCAACGCACGCAGCCCTAGTTCACATTCGTTCACCACACGCCACTTCCATTTCTTCCCAAAACCGTTATTCGTTCTCTCATATGCATGCGTGATTTCCATCACCATGGCTTCATCTGCCTCATCACTCCTCAGAGCAACAAGGTCCAGACTCTCCTCTTCTTCTTATCTTTCTAGAACCATCTCTTCTCCTCCCGTTCGTCCATCTCCCTCCCGATCTCCCGCTTTCTCATCATCCGCCGCCGCCGCTCGTTCCTCTGTCAACCGATGGAGTCACGGTGTTCATTGGAGATCTCCTTTCTCGCTTCGCCCTCAGATCAGAGCCGTTGCTCCCTTTATCGAACGCTTCCATCGCAAGATCGCCACTTCCGGTACTTCATCGTTTACTCCGAAATTATCGGATGACTTTTCTACTTTTTTTGTTTGATTGATCTAATTGAATCACTTCTGAATCGTTGATTTCAGCTCGTTTTTTTTGTTTCGGTCAAATGTAATTATGTAAATTCCGTTTTGATTCTTCTTTAATTTTTGGAATCTTCCGATTTACTACCAGTGAGGTAAATAGGGATAGAGAAAGCGAGTGATTAGGAGAAATTTGTTTGGTATTTGCTATTGAAAATTGTGTTTGGTTTGATTTGAAGGATCGTGATGTTTGCTTTTATATTGTATTCGTCTTTGGATGAATTTGTAATTTGTAGTTTGATTTTTTAATTTAATAATATTTGACGCCGAGTTCTTTTTTCTGAGTTGTTATCTGATATATTTGTCATTGCAGCTGGTGAAAATCCTTTCAAGGGAAACTTGGCTACTCTCCCCAAGCCTGGTGGTGGTGAATTTGGAAAGTTCTACAGCCTTCCTTCTCTCAACGATCCGAGAATTGGTAATTTGCTACCTTAGTTTGGCTTCTTTTTGTTGTTGGAATCGTCTTGTTTCTATTTATTTGAATTTTGGTTGAAATGTGTAGTATTGGCGATTTTGTTTTATTATTGTCTATCTGATGAAGAACCAGTCTATCCTTCAGAATATCTTATTCTCCTTGATTCTGCTTCAGTTGCTGATAGTGTTAACTTTTGGGTGTTTGACAGATAGGTTGCCGTACTCTATCAGAATTCTCCTTGAATCTGCCATTCGCAATTGTGACAACTTCCAAGTCACCAAAGAAGATGTTGAAAAGATTATTGACTGGGAAAACACTTGTGTAAAGCAAGTTGAGATCCCTTTCAAGCCTGCCCGTGTTCTCCTGCAGGTATCTCTTTCATTTTGGGTGCAGCGAAGGAGTTGTTATCATGATTCATGAATGCATGATATTAAGTAATATACATTTTTCTTTTAACCATTTCTCATTCCTCTTCTCAGGATTTTACTGGAGTCCCAGCTGTTGTTGATCTGGCATGCATGCGTGATGCTATGAATAAGCTTGGCAGTGATTCTAATAAGATCAATCCTCTGGTATACATCATTTTTATTTCCTTCTTGTGCTTTTTTGATGTGTGAATTTATTTATGATAATCACCAAAGAGATTTCCAAAGTTTAATTATGGATTATAGACTGACTAGTGTCGTTAACTCATAGTTACCTCCGTGACAATTATATTTGTTATGCAAAAGTGAAAACAAAAGTTGAGTTTCATGAATCACGTAAATATATTGATCACTGTCCGACAAAAGTTTGCTTTGCTACTGTATGGTTGATATATTCAGACAACATTTTCTCCTGCTGCTTTTGAAGTCTGAAATTGATATGACACAAGAAGGGTCATACATGTTCTGACGACTATTTGCCAACATATTTTAGCTGTGCCAATTTACTTACTGTCCAAACAAATTTTGGAGGAGTTTGGAAAATTAAGTATATGGTTCAGAAGTGTTCCAGTTAAAACTGATTTCTTGATTCGATATTTCTTAGGTCTAATTGGTATTTAGGTTATATGTAGTATGTATAAAATCTGATTTTGAACTTAGTATAAGGTGAAATATTGTTTGCTGAGTCAATTTGAAATTTTATTTAGTAAGAAAGAGAGACAAGATGAGACTCATAGGGAAACTCTTATGGATCAGATTGAAAATAGCTGGGTTGGATTTATTTATTTCTTTTTGATGAAATTAAATTGTGCAGTATATTTTTGAACTTGTTTTCACTTAAATTTAAAAACAAATCTTATTAGACCTATTTCTTCTAAGTTTGAGTAATTGAAAAACACATTTTTAAACTTGAAATCCGTTGAACCCAGTCATGTAATGAAGGAATTAAACAAGCCCCTTAGCCTTTTTTTCCCTTTTAAGTTATGTTTGCTTTTTCTATAGTATAAGTGACTTTGAGACTGACCATTCCTTGTTGCCAGGTTCCTGTTGATCTTGTCATTGATCATTCAGTTCAAGTTGACGTAGCAAGGTCAGAGAATGCAGTGCAGGCAAATATGGAGCTTGAGTTCCAGAGAAACAAGGAGAGATTTGCTTTTCTTAAATGGGGATCAACTGCTTTCCGTAATATGCTCGTTGTACCTCCTGGTTCTGGTATAGTACATCAGGTAAGTTTAGAATCAGGCATATAAATTATATCATGGAATATATTTTTGATCACCATTATATTTGGTTGTTGATACTGTGATGTCTGGAATTCCAGGTCAACCTTGAATATCTTGGTCGAGTTGTTTTCAACAATGAGGGGTTACTCTATCCTGACAGTGTGGTTGGGACTGATTCACATACAACTATGATCGATGGGCTTGGAGTTGCTGGATGGGGTGTCGGGGGTATTGAAGCAGAGGCAGCAATGCTTGGTCAGGTACATTTACTTCTGAATTTGACTTTTTCTGTAATGAATGACTGTTGATTATATCCAAACTAATGTAATGAATGCTGACAGTTTAATCACTAGGACTACACCTTTGTGTCCTTTGTGTCAAAACAAGCACATGCTGTACGCTAGTTACAGTGGTGATATACTAATGCTGTGTGGTATGTGATAATGACAGCCTATGAGCATGGTATTACCTGGTGTTGTTGGGTTCAAGTTGTCTGGTAATTTGCGCAATGGTGTTACAGCAACTGACTTGGTTCTAACTGTCACACAAATTCTTAGGAAACATGGTGTTGTTGGGAAATTTGTTGAATTTTATGGTAATTAAAATCTCTTGCGATTCCTCCTTATTTGCAGCTTGTGCTTGTCTATTTACTCGGTTTCATGGTTTTTGTTCTCTAGGTGATGGTATGAGTAAATTGTCATTAGCTGACAGGGCCACTATTGCCAATATGTCTCCTGAATATGGAGCAACCATGGGTTTCTTCCCTGTAGATCATGTAACATTACAATACCTCAAGCTAACTGGAAGAAGCGATGAGACTGTGAGTATCAGCTCATTATTATTTCTCAATGGTCTAAAATGCTTATAGGACTACCTGACTTTCATTTTTGTTCAAATGTAGGTGGCAATGATAGAGGCCTATCTCAGGGCTAACAAATTGTTTGTTGACTATGATGAGGTAATACTAGTTGATTATACACTCCATTTGAACAAAAGAAATGTGTGCATATGTTGGGGGTATGGAATGCTGATTCGTTTTCCATTTATTAATCCAGCCTCAAAAAGACAGAGCTTATTCATCCTATCTTGAATTGAATCTTGACGAAGTCGAACCATGTATCTCGGGACCAAAGAGGTACGGCATATCTCTTTTACACACTTCCTTATAGTTTTAATGTGACTTTTAAAGCTTCTATTTTAACGTCCATGTAATAATTGATACTATATGATACTCATGCCAGACCTCATGATCGGGTGCCTTTGAAAGAAATGAAGGCTGATTGGCATGCTTGTCTTGATAACAAAGTGGGATTTAAGGTCAGTAATGACGTGATATTCAAACGTTTTTTCTCATGTATCTCTAGAAAAGATGTTTTGTTGGTTGATTGTCATATCTTGTATGCTCTCAATAAGCCGAACCACTATTGTAGTATTGTCTGCCCATTTGGTTGTTTTTTGCGAGAGTATGCTAAACAGGATAAGTTTGGCATCACTTTCTATATGTGTTTATCTGCACTGGCTAGAATACTAATATATCTGAGGCGATCATCAAAAAGTAAAGTTAAAACTGTTGTATCTTATGCAAATTGGTTCACTGTTCAGAAAAGTGAATAACTTTCTTTCTGCAAACTTGAATAACAAGATGACATCATTATGCCAAGGGAGCTTTTATCTCAGTCCTATTTCCAGTAAATTGTTCTATCAGTCATTTATCTCACTTTCTATGATAACTGTACCATGATTTAAGAAAGCATTGTAATAATTAGAATGCAATAAAGAAATCCTTTTTCTAATTCTAGCGCTTCTGATTGTTTCAAGTTGTTGACCTTCAACTTGAAGACATATCACACATTTGAAAGCATAATGCATGCATTAATGTAGTCATCCTCAATGTTTGCTTTGAATACAGGGATTTGCTATACCAAAAGAAGCTCAAGGCAAAGTTGCCAAATTTGATTTCCATGGGCAGCCAGCAGAGCTAAAGCATGGCAGTGTTGTGATTGCTGCAATCACAAGCTGTACAAATACATCAAACCCAAGTGTTATGCTCGGGGCTGGTCTTGTTGCAAAGAAGGCTCACGAGTTAGGTTTGCAGGTTAGCCATGACTATAATTACGTAAAAAATTTGCTGCTTTTTTCAAAACGTCCTTACTGTAACGTGTTCTACATTTCCTGTCAGTAGTAAATACATTGTATTCCTTATATGCCGTCCTCATCTCGATCGTAATTGTAAATGTTTTCACTGTTTGTCAGGTTAAACCTTGGGTAAAAACAAGTCTTGCTCCAGGCTCTGGAGTCGTTACAAAATATCTACTTCAAAGGTATTTCACACTTAATGCTATTAGATAATTATGTGATTTGTGTTATAATGTACTTTCCCTTTGCGGTCTTCACAATTATGCAAATATGTATACTAAATTTGAATTTGTTTATTTTCTATTTTGCACAGTGGCCTACAAAAGTATCTAAATGAGCAGGGTTTCAATATTGTTGGATTTGGCTGTACCACATGTATCGGCAATTCAGGAGATTTGGATGAATCAGTTGCTTCTGCTATCACAGAAAATGGTATCTGAAAGATCATACCAAATATAATATCTATATCCAAAGCTGATTTCTATGCATTTCTTACTTTTTTTTACTTGTTTGTGAGTTTTATAGAACCTCCTATTTATATTCTTCTTGATAATTGATGTGTTGGTTTAATTCTTGTATGATTTCATGCAGACATATTAGCGGCTGCTGTGCTGTCAGGAAACCGTAATTTTGAGGGCCGAGTGCATGCCTTGACACGTGCTAACTATCTTGCCTCCCCTCCTCTGGTTGTTGCTTATGCTCTTGCTGGCACGGTATGTATGCCTAATTCACATGTAAAATGTGTTTAGTATGTGAAAGGGTTGTAGGTTTTGTTTCTTCCATATTGTCTTATTTTTAATGCTGCTACTAAGTAAGATTACTAATTCCAAGGACTGAAGAACTTGGTCAGAAGAAACAAATCTGACAAGTGTTAAAATTATTGGAGGTTAATCACAACGATTGATAATGTCTGTTAGTTACTTAATGTCCACCATTTTCTTTTATATGTGCTCAGGTTCATGCTGTATTCAATGTATTTGGACATGAGCCGAATCCAATGCATTCTACTGTATTTAGTTTTCATTTCATTTTAAATGTTCTTCAACTTTCTCCTTTCAAATATTGCCCTGTCTCAGTTGCTTGAATACTCACATCCAGTAGTCTGGATCTTGACTTACAAATAGCTATCAATTTGGCATTTTTCATAATTTTTTCTGACATTAAGTGAAAGCGACGTCGCAATAATGTTTTGTGAGTTTTGTCCGGACTAAAAGCTTTATATAGAACCTTCTTATCCTTGGTTGGATGCATATTTTATTTTCTGTTCTATTTAAGGTTGATGAAATTTAGAGTTTAGAAAAATTCAAGATGCTTTTTTCTCCAAATATTGGTAACTTTCATCACTCACCTTTTGGTGATATTTCCAGGTTGACATTGACTTTGAAAAGGAACCATTAGGGACTGGAAAGGATGGCAAGAATGTCTACTTGAGGGATATTTGGCCATCCACCGAAGAAATTGCACAGGTAAATGACGCCAGCTTTTGTCATTATATTAAATTTATTGAGATTTGACGACGTGTTCAGCAAAATTAACATAACTTTGGTTTACTTGATTGCTAGGCTGTCCAATCCAGTGTGTTGCCTGACATGTTCCGAAGTACATATGAATCTATTACGAAGGGTAACCCGATGTGGAACCAACTACAAGTT
>NC_021160.2:48825336-48855220 GCF_000331145.2 Cicer arietinum
TCTACTCATGGGACCCCAACTCAACATATATTCACGAGCCTCCATACTTCAAGGACATGACCATGGATCCTCCTGGACCTCATGGTGTAAAAGATGCTTATTGCCTGCTGAATTTTGGCGACAGTATCACAACTGATCACATTTCTCCTGCTGGAAGCATTAACAAGGACAGTCCGGCTGCCCAATACCTTAAGCAGCGTGGGGTAGAAAGAAAGGATTTCAACTCTTATGGAAGTCGTCGTGGAAATGATGAAGTTATGTCTAGGGGAACTTTTGCCAACATACGTCTTGTAAACAAGCTCTTAAATGGGGAAGTTGGCGCGAAGACAGTGCATGTTCCAACAGGAGAGAAGCTTTATGTTTTTGATGCAGCAGAGGTTAGTTATGCACTAACCAAACAGGGCATGGCTTTTATTACTGTTTTTGATTTTTCAAAGTGCCCGGGCATAATTAATTCCATATTATGCTTTGCAATGGTTTTTCCTAAATTCCTTTCCAAAATTTAATCTGATAATGTCTCTCTACTTTTCATAAGAAGAAGAAAATCTTTTGCTAAATATTTTTTGTATTGCACATTACATTGTGATTTCTTCAGTGTCTGTGAATGTATCAGCTATTCAGTCTTGCTTATTGAAAGTGGTTAAATCACAAATTTACACATTTTTGCAAATCGTGGCAAGGCTCAATATTCTGACATGGGCCTGTGAAATTTATCTTTTGGTATAGTGAGACCTCGACCTTTGACAGCTTTAGTGTATGATCACAGATTCCAATCTACTAGGTTCTTCAATGCATAAATAGCAATTTCTATTTTTTTTTTTTATATAAAGAAGAACTGGTGGGTAGGATAGGATACCTTAGATTTTAGTCCTGTCAAGTTTCTGATCCTCTGAATTTGTTCTCCTCTGTCAGAGATACAAGGCTGCAGGGCACGACACCATTGTCCTGGCCGGAGCTGAATATGGTAGTGGAAGTTCCAGGGATTGGGCCGCCAAGGGTCCCATGCTATTGGTAAGTCCCTCCTATTGGTTATGCCTATTATTTGATTGTCTATATGGTTTTCATAAAATGTCTGGGATACTAATGTTCCTGACATTTTTTTGACAGGGAGTCAAAGCTGTGATAGCCAAAAGTTTTGAGAGAATTCATCGCAGTAATTTGGTAGGAATGGGTATTATTCCCCTTTGCTTCAAATCCGGCGAGGATGCTGACACCTTGGGATTGACTGGCCGCGAACGTTATACAATTGACCTTCCAGATAAAATCAGCGAGATAAAGCCTGGCCAAGATGTCACTGTCACAACTGATACCGGAAAATCTTTCACCTGCAAAGCTCGCTTTGACACTGAGGTAATTGAAGATTGTCATTGATTAATGTGTGTATGTATTTTGCTGATGCAATTTTATAGCCTCATCATCGGGATTTCTTGGGATTGAGCCACTTTTTCAGCATTTTCAAAAATTTGTCTCCAAAATTTATATCTTCTCCCTGGGTCAGTTCGTTAACAACACCTTTCTATTTTCAGGTGGAATTGGAGTACTTTAACCATGGAGGCATTCTTCCCTATGTCATCAGGAACCTCGCTAAGTAGTGAAGTCATTGTTAATGAGAAATATTTAATTCCGTTGCCACAACATGTGCACCTTTCAAGTGGCAATAAAAATGTGAAATATGAGAATAATTTCCTATAAGTAGGAAATAATCCCTTCGTACGGAGGGCAATTTTTTGACGCTTCCAGGCGTTTATATTAGGCCTGTAAACATCGAGTGCATTGATTTTAGATTTCTTATTTTATTATAAGAACAGCGTGCCCATCGAACAATGGGATAAATTGTATTTTGCACAAGCTAATTTGACCCTGCCTTGTGGCAGTGAATATTCTTTTTGATCTACATCGCCAATCCCCACCTCAAAACACATGAAAACTTCGTGTACTTGTTTTTATTTTTTAATAAATAATCTCTCAATTTTGTTGCCTCTATGAGTGAGTGACTCAATAAGATACAGTAAGAAAATTAAAAGTATATTTGTCAGCTGACTTAGAGCATCTTTAATGCAGACTTGGCAACTATTCTTGTGTCAAGTTATTTTTTTGATAGTTTATAATTGCCACATAAGATTTGACATCACCCATTCCATTTACTCAGATACAAGAATGATATTTTGATTCTTAATTTACTTTATAGGCACAACTTGCTAAGAACAATGTGTCGGAGAAGATTGCAGGGCTCTGCAAACAATATTATGTTCATAATTGCATAGTAAATAAAATAATGTCACAATTTTATGCAAATTCTAAATTAATTTGAACTGTTATTATAGATTAGGTTTTTGAAATTAACAGATAATAAATTTCACCTTGATTGAATGTCCTTCACAAGCTAACCTCCATTTGTCATCTGAAGCCCCTCTTGGAAGAGGTTAAAAGGCTCCTTAATACGACTAATTGGAATGCCTCCATTTGTCATTGCTTTGTTTTTTGTTGTAGTTATTTGTCTTTGCCTCTATTTAATTATCTTCTTATGAAGGATTGTAAACGGCGTTCAAGGATCGTAAGGGGCGTTCCTTTTCCAATTTAATTCGTTAATAAAATGCCTATTTTCTAAATATAAAATAAGAGTTTAATTGTATGTATTTGTAAAAAAATTTAGACTCTTAAGACATAACAATCATAGACATGATTTTAGAAATAATTATAATAAAATTATATTTTTATAAATAATCTAACAGTTGTAGTATAAAAACCCTTTAAAATTAATTGTGTATATTAAATTTATAAAAAAATACATGTCATTCATGAGACATGCGTCGTCATACTTTCTAGTTTTTAGTGCGAATCATATGCATGTGTACATGTTAGTTGTTATTTTAATTATTTTCACACATAGGTTATATATTCTCAAATATAATTTGCAAAATCTATTTTTTAATATTGAATAAAATTCGTACGTTTTTACTTGCATTAATACGGTAACTAAAATAACCAAAACACCAACAATCATTTTGTTGGATGATTTAATGATTATGCAAGTTGCAGTGACCATATTTAATTACAACTAAAAGAATTCCTGTAAAAAAAATCACAAACAAAAAATTATGTAATCGATTTAATGGCTCTTGATGCTTCCTCCAAACAAAGAGTATATTGAGAACCATTTCATTAATTCATTTCATAAGATCACACTATATTATAATAATCAGAAGCTCAAGCTTCATATAATTTTACATTTCTATTACACTAGTCAAATCTACTTAAGTTATATAGAATTCAAAATGCACAATAAAAAAAAAAAAAGAAAAGCAGTGTCTTTATTTACAAATAGGATTGGTTATAACAACTTAAAAATTACCTATAACTTCATCGAATAATCCTCTGGAATGCTATCTAAACCCGGCCTCCAAGAATTCAACCCCCCATCAATTTCTTCAATCTTAGAGACACTTTTTTCTCTCAACTTCATATCATTTAGCAACTCCATCAACGAAGTGTTCTTAGCAGCATTCTCAACATTCTTATTGCTCAACACCCTTTTCAACTCTTCCTTGCTCACTACCAACCTAATCCTCATAAAGCCACTTGTAGAATTACCATCACTTCCTTTACCATCTTGTATTTTGAACCTTACCTTTTTCTTCATGTTGTTTTCTCTCTTTGCCTTTTCCAACTTGGTTGATGAAAGTGTCTTCATCTTCTCAACTCTCTTACTAACTTTTTCATTCTCATCTTTTGATGATGATATTTGGTTCATTTTTAGGCAATTTCCCATGTTTAGAAATCAAGCATATAATTCAATAGGACCAAAATATATTATATTGGAGAAAATAATGTCTCTAAAGGGAAGTATAAATACAAAGAGAGGAAGAAAAAGCACATGCATATCCGGTTGTTACGCCGGGTACATGTTGAAATTAATAGAGAAATATTGTGATTTGATTCTCTTGCTTGAAACCGACACCATAATGAATTATGCTTTTTGATACTTACTTGTTTTATGCTATGTGGATATTTTATTTACAAAGCCGGCTGTTAATTTGTGGCAATATTCAGCGTTTGTTTTGAATTTTTATAAGCTTGTATTATTTTAATTATTAAGCATGTTGTGTTGTCATGCACCTTATTACGAGATATTTTTGTTTTTGGAACCACCAAAATTAGGATGTTGGTATTGTAAAAAAGTGGAATGATGTTTCAAAATAAAGATTTCAAGCTCTAATTTTTTGGGGTACTAATATAAGTTTAGGTGAATTTATTTTTGAAAGTTAATCACAATAAGAGAAAGTCTCAAGGTTTAAGGAAGAATTTTATAAAGTATGAGTTAAACTTTTACCTACTTGAAGTTTAAAGACACATTTTTTTTAAAATTGTTTAAAGACATAATATTTAGTTTAAATTAGTGTAATTTTTAAAAATTAGATTAATCTAAGTAGATTAGTTTTGTGTCTTTAAACTCAAAGTTGACCCTTACTCGCGGCTTAGAAAGTGGTACATCTCCCTCAACATGATAGTTGACAACCACAATAATATTGAATATACTTAAAAATTATATATTAGTTTCGCGTAAACAAAAAAAGTGGTGTTCTTAAGCAATTAACAATCTACACCTTCTATTTCACAATGAATGGAATTGATCATTAAAAAATTGATATATTTTATCTTAAATTAAGACTAGAATAGATACATTAACTTTTTAATCATCGATTTTACTTATATTTCATTTTAGAGAAATTATCTACTAATGCGAGAATGATATCATGCAAAGGGAAAACATTTGAGGATTGTGTGGTCGTTGCCTTTCCTTTTCCATCACTCATTGGATGAGGCAAAATAATCACGTTAGTTGTTCATTTCATCATACTCCTTGAAATCCCCAATATGGTTTCCTATACATTGACCAACAATTTTCGACAAATAACCCAAAGGCAAGTTGAAAAATTGCACTAATATATCCATTTTTATATATGAGCCACTCTTTTTCATGGCTTCCATATAGGTGATAACATTTCCTTCAATATGTGTGTTTGAACTTGATTGTCAACCAAAAACAGGTCAATCAAGCAGTGATCCTTGACTATTCTAGTGGATGGATCTACCTTCATGTAAAGAGCTATACCACCATCATCATCCAAGAACAAAGCTTCCATTGGAACCTCCATGGGAAAATTGAGATACGCATCAAAACAAGCAAGGATAATGTATATAAAGGGATACAAGTGCAAGTTTTCTTATTATAGACTTATTATTTCGATAAATATCATAACTAAGTTTATTATCAATATTCACAAATATTTTGAATTATAAAAAGCAATGTAAAAATCATATTTTATCTTATATAATTTTAGTTGCATGATAGGATATGTTAGTACATCTTCAAATGTATTAAAAATATTTTATAAGTGGTTTTTAACTTTCGAAATCAACTCAGTAGCACCCTCTATTTTTTTTATGATTAACATTTATTTTTATTTTTAGTATTATTAATTTTTGTTTAATAATTGATTGCTTTGCTTGATTAAATTTATTTGATGAAGCTATTAGTTGAATAATTTAATTAAATTAGAATCTATAGAAGCTACGTGAGTTGTAGGTTTACATTGGGTCAAAAAAAAGATTGAGTTAGAAAATAATATTGGTGCGATCCGATTCACATGTATGAGTGCTCTTGCATGAAGATGTGTTTGGTTCTTCCATCCTAAAAAAAAAAAGCGTATCTTGGTTTATTCTTTCAATATTCAATCCAAAAAAATAAAAATAATAATAATAAACTACAACACCATTTTTTTATTGCTCTTAAATGTGTTGTCTTAGCTTAATCATGGTTTTGATGTCCTTGTCTCAACTCAATGAAGAGAGAATAACACCACGCTCTCACTTCTCTCTCTCCTCCTTACCACATTTAATTCATTTTTAAAATATAAGTTACAAATTAAATCACGAGTTTGGTGATTTTTTTGTGCATTCAAGAGAGAACAAAAATATTCTCTTTCTACAACATAGAAATTTGGTGACTCTCTCATATGACATCAAGAAAAAATAAAAGGGGTGGTGTCTATAAATAAGGTATATGTGACTTCCTATTCATTTCTCCACAACTATTATTGTTTTCTTTTGGTCTACAAACTTTCCCCGACAAACAAAAGAAAAAATCCTTCTTCCTTTAACAACCTCACGCCCACATACCGTTAAGTTGAATTTCAATTTCCCTCTTTCCGTTTAGTATCTTCTCAAGGTAATTTTGTTCAACAGGTTCTTTTGATTTATTTCATCAAAAGAAGAAAACTAATACAAATTCGTCATTTCAAGAGTTTGGACCTTTCTTTTGGTCTTGTATTCGTGGAGCTTAGGACGTGTTACTAGGAATGAAAACACATAATGTAAAGAAATTTTCTCTTGCATTTTAATTTATATATTAATTTTGTGTATGAGTGATCTAATGTATTTGGTTCTTGGGATTTTGTTTTTGTTAATTAATATGTGTTTATGATTTTATGGTAAAAATAGTTGAATTGGAAAAAGAAAAATAGTTGTAGCGTTAATTTAATTGCCTAAGTGAGTATATAATTTAAGAGAAAAAAGAACTTAGGTTGTTGTATTGTTATTTGAATTTCGTGCATATATATGAATGAATTACTTTTATTAGATGATCACCTGTATGTGTGAAAGGAATAATTTTTTTTAAAAAAATATTGATAATCATATCATGATAAAAAGATAAATTTTTTGTAAATGGTAAATTATATAGGAAGTGAATAAATTTACATTTATGTTGGATTAAATAGAAGATAAGTTTACATGCTAATTTTTTTATCGTGATTTTTATATTTCATAATAATAATGTACTATGTGTTTTATTTATTTTATTTTTGCTATTGATCTTATATTGTTATTGTTGTCTTGTAAATTGTTTTTGTTGTTGATTTTTTTAAAGATTTATTATATTGCTGTTATTTGTTTTTGGAATTTTGTTGTTGCTATTTTCTTGGTTTAATTGCTGTTTTTATGTTTACGTTTTTCTAAATTACTGTGGTCTTATCTTTAAAATAGTTGCTATTTTTCTATGGTTTGTTTGCTATTTATTGTAGTTCTTGTCTTAATTTTATGCATGTTAAGTATCTTTTAAATGGTGATTTGTGCATCATGGATTGAATGAGGTTTAAATGTGAAAGGTTGTGACGCTGATATAATGTATGAAAACTTGAAATTGGTTCACGATCATGTCATGCATCATATAGGATGCATGTAAAGATTTATGTGGTTTCGTGCGGATTTCTGCATTGATATGGATAATCATGTCATGACTTTGTGCACATTTTGGTTATGGCTTTCTGCAAATTTCTCCTTTGGTGTGAGTGATAGATATATCTAGATCATTGAATCTTGCATATCATGCATACTAACCACATGTGCATTTTTTATGTTAATTGATATATGTGAAAAATGTTGTCTTGTTGATGTCTATGTGTATGTGAGTATTTTATTATAACGGTGATATGTTTTTCAATGAATAATTAAACTGATTCTCGTCTCATTTAAAATAGTATGCTAAATCTATTATGATTTATCTTATATAATTTCGTAATAAATCGTGTACTGAATTGATGTTTCTGAATTAGAAGAAAATCAAGAATAATTTGTTGTTGTGCTACTTATTTTGTGTTACGGAGGAATAACACCACTGAGGGTATAGTTTCTCTAAATATTTTCTTAATTATAACAATCTTTTAGTTATTTTAATTTTTACTTACAACTATTTTGAACAAATGCGGTTTTTTTGCAAAATAAATTTCATTATTTTGCTAATCGAAGAGGCTGAATACCGGTGGCGAGGCATCAAAAGAGGCATAAAAAGAATGATAGAGGAAAATAGGGAAGTGTTGACTCAGGAGACATTTAGACAAAAGTTCTGACAAGATCAATTGCATTATTTAATTTTCTTTAAATAAAATTGTAATGTTTACTTATAATTCTGTCTAATTATATGTCTCAGAGTTATTTTAGATAAGTTAAAAATAATAATTAATTTTAGTATATTAATTATTATTAAAAGTACAAAATTAAATATGACGACTTAAATGTAATGAATTTCTTCATCTCAAACTACAAGAAAAGAAAATTTTATCTTTTTTTTTTCCTGTCAAATTATAAAGAATAAAAAAACAAACTTTGACATTTTTTTTAATTATATTGT
The DNA here is from genome assembly GCF_000331145.2 of Cicer arietinum. Taxonomy (NCBI): domain Eukaryota; kingdom Viridiplantae; phylum Streptophyta; class Magnoliopsida; order Fabales; family Fabaceae; genus Cicer; species Cicer arietinum. Next base: position 48,833,525 of record NC_021160.2, read on the forward strand.
TCTAAAATACCCTTTATAATTTTTATTGAATTTACTTTACAAAAGATGAGTTTTAAAGATGGATAATTATTTTCATCAATTTAAGAAAAAAAGAAAAATTTAAGAAAGATTAATTATTTGGGAAAACTCAAATTCAGATCTTAATAATTATTGACTAAATTTTACTTACTTTCCGACCAACTATCTGAATTACTAGGATCTATTTCCATAAAAATTAAAGAATTTAAAAAACAAAATAATATTGTTTTGGTAAATTTTATAACATTTAATAAAGTCAATTCATTTTGTTAACAAGTGTGAATTATTTTATTTTATGTGTATAATTTTGGACGAAAGAAGTATATATTATTAGTTAGAAACTAATTATAATTAAATATCACTCATAAAGTAAAAAACACTTTTTTTTTGAAAAAAAAAAACACTTACCTTAAAATTTTGTGTCTTTGCAAATACAAAATTGATTATTTACTTATTGTGTGTCACAATAAATATTTATTTTACTTATTTTATACATATTAAAAAATAACAATAAATAAATTTTTATTTATTATTTACCTCACTGTTTTATAATTTTTTTCCTATCTTAGATTTATGTCCGTCAGTTTTTTCTTTTTCAGAATGATGTTCAAGTTTAAAAAACAAACAGTTATAAATGAGATAAAATTTTGTTTACACTTACCTTAAAATTTTGTTTCATTACAAACACCAAACTTATTATTTTCTTCTTGTGTCTCACAATGAATTCTATTTTACTCATTTCACACATATTAAGTAATAAAAATAAATAAATTTTTACTTATATTTACTTCAGTTTTTTATAATTTTTTTCCTCTTTTTATATTTTTCTTTTTAGCTTAGATTTATGTCCCTCAATTTTTTCTTTTTTCATAATCTAGTTCAGCTTAAAAAAATTAATTATAAATGAGAAAATATTAATTTTATCAAATTATCCTTATTAATAATCAATGTGTTTTCCACAATAATACAAGCAAAATGAAATATAAATTTTGGAATAATATATATAATATTAATTTGAAGGTATAATTGAAAAAATAAAAATTAATTTTACATTAATAACTGAAACTGGTTATTTTTTTAGATAATTTTTTTATTATTAAAATAACACTCATTGTAAAACAAACAGAATGTCATATGAGAAATGAAGTATTATTTATCTAGTTATCGGTTATATCACCTGTTTAATCAAAATATGAATGTTATATTTTTAGTATAAATGTTCAGCAAATCAAATAATAAAATATAAAATAAAATTAAGTGGTGAATTTAAGTGATAAATTAACTTAAATAAAAGATGAATTTACTCTAACAATATTTGACCAAAATTTATTTTTCATTCCATCGAATAGCAAATTATTAGAACTAATCTCCACCGAGAACCACAAGGTGAAAAATAAGCCAACCATTCATCCTGCGAAGCTTAAATATTTAATTAGGTAAAGCAGATAATATTTCCTCTGATCCAAAATAACACAATTGTAAAAAAGAAATTATGATAAATGAGATAAAATATAATATTTTATTAAAATATTTTAATTAATCATTAATATATTTTATTTAGATAAATACATAGAAAAATATAATTGTGATTCAAATAATGTTAATAAAACAATACAATTAGAAAGAAAACAAAATTCGAATGAAAAATTATAAGTGACAAATTTTTTAAAACAAATAATTTTTATAAATGTGGCAATAAATAACTTATTTATTGTGTGATAAAGTGAGTAAAATATAAGCCAGGAATTTTTCATTTGACCGACAGCAGGGCTACAAGATACTCCATATTTATGTATAAGAAATGGAGTTACGTTTTTTAACAGACAACATCATTTAAGTGTTTTAAAATAATACAAAATTGTTGAGGAGAATATAAGCAAAAAAATTCAACGGTGTAAAAACAATTTTTATTTTTTTTGACTTGCAGCAGGGATAAAAGATACTCCCTTGGTCCTCAATTTTAGTTTTTTTTTTCTCAAAATTTTAATTTCTTTTTTGAAAATAAGATATAGTTAATGATAATTTTTTTACCATTAAGAAGTCAAAATATATATTAAGCAAGTTTTTTTTATATTTAACAAATAAGAAAGACTAAACATATATAAATTTATTATTCCTTAATATTGTCCAAAATTAAAAGAATTAAAGTTCAAAAGTGGAGAGAATATTATGTTTTCATGTATAAAAAATTATTTCGTTTTTTTTTATAAGCCAGAAATTTAGCAATACTAAAATAATTTTTATTTTGATCGGCAGCAGAGCTAAAAGATAGTCAGTTTTTATGTATAAACAATAAAAAGAACCTTCCACATTTTTTAAGAGAAATATATAAATATCATTTAAATATTTAAACTAATAAAAAAAATAATTAAACGAACTAAATTACATTTAAAGGAATTTGTTATTTGAAAATAAATACATATTAATTAAAGAATATTTTAGACAAAATAACATTAAATATGAGACAACAATTCATTTTAAATCACATAATATAATATTTTTGTTTTTCATTTCCCATAATTAATTTCCGTCGGAGTTAATTTATTTAAAGTGAATCAGATATAAATGTGAATAAGCATCTCTTATAGAAAGAAATCAAATCGAATTTCATTTCATTGTTACAATTTAGCCATTTCTTCTAGACTAAATCCACATATAACATTTTTGTTTTAGTCATTCCTTCTAGACTAAATGCATAAATAACATTTTAGTTATTTATATTGTTCCTTTCAATCAGTTACTATTTTTCATATATTTTTTATTTAATTTCCTTTTATATTTATATTTTTCTTTTTAATATAATTAGTAAATATTTAATATCTCGCAGTGTTCAATAAATATAATATATAAAAAATGATAAAAAAAATTAAAATAATAATAATATAAGAAGAGGAGGGAGAAAAGAATATTGCATCTTGTATAAAATAATGATAGGAAAAGAACAATATGTATAATATATAAGTACAAGTAAGAGTCAGTATGAGATAATAAAGTGGTGAGTGAGTAAAAGCGAATACTCTGTTCCATCACATTATATTAAACAATTCACCCATGGATTCACTGAACAAAAACGGCGCTGATCAACCACTTTTGTTACCCGGCAAAGGCGCCCACGAATCTGACGGCGAATTGGAGAGACTGTTATCGGACACCACCGTGCCGTACTTCACCCGTGTCTGCTCCGCCACCTGGATTGAGCTCAGATTACTGTTCTTCTTAGCTGCTCCAGCTGTCTTCGTTTACCTAATTAACTATGTCATGTCTATGTCCACACAAATCTTCTCCGGCCACCTTGGTAACCTTGAACTCGCCGCTGCTTCTCTCGGCAACACCGGAATTCAAATCTTTGCTTATGGCCTCATGGTATGTACCTAATTCACTCTCACTCCATTCTTTTTAATAAATCTCAGCCGTTCATACTTTCGAACATATAAATGCTTTTCATGTTGCATGTGCATTAAATCATTTTAAATTTATAAAAAACTATATTATTTTTATTGTCAAAATTTTGAGAAATATAAAATATAATAATTTCATATTTGATTAGTCTAAATATTTTTATACACTTAAAAATATTATAAAACTATAATAATAAAGAGGAAAATGGAGAATTTTGACTTTAAATTAATTAATAATATTTATCTATAAAACATAATAACAAATTTTTTTAAAATAATTAATTTTTCTAAAATCAAATATTAGATGTTTAACCGTTTTATGGCAGTTATTTTTATGACGATGTTTAACCGTTTTAATTTTGATTACAGTTAGGAATGGGGAGTGCGGTTGAGACGCTATGTGGACAAGCATTCGGAGCAGAAAAGTTTGAAATGTTGGGAACATATTTACAAAGATCAACTATTCTTCTAACTATAGCTGGTCTATTTCTCACTGTTATTTATGTCTTAAGCGAACCCATTCTTATTTTTATTGGACAATCTCCAACAATCGCGTCTGCAGCAGCGGTTTTTGTCTACGGGCTTATCCCACAAATATTCGCTTATGCGGTTAATTTTCCAATTCAGAAATTTCTTCAAGCACAGAGTATAATTTTCCCAAGTGCGTATATTTCAGCAGCCACGTTGGTGGTTCATCTTGTGCTTAGTTATGTTGTTGTGTATAAGATTGGTTTGGGCATATTGGGCGCATCTTTGATTTTGAGCTTATCGTGGTGGATTATTGTTGTGGCCCAATTTGTTTATATTGTAAAGAGTGACAGGTGTAAGCACACGTGGCGTGGTTTCACTTGGGATGCGTTTTCCGGCTTGCCTGAGTTTTTTAAGTTGTCGGCGGCTTCAGCTGTTATGTTATGCCTTGAGGCTTGGTACTTTCAGATTTTGGTTTTGTTGGCTGGGCTTCTTCCGGAACCTGAGCTGGCTCTTGATTCTCTCTCCATTTGGTAAATTATTACAACTCTTCTTTTTTGTTATTCTTTTCGGTTCATTCAAACGGTGTTTATAACCCAAAAGAGTAATTCAGTGAACCCTTTCAAAAACATTACTGCCGTCTTTAAATATAAAACATATCGATTAAATCAGAAGAATTAATTTTATTTTTTTTAATATTTAGTATTATTTTTTAAATTTACATATGATAAGAGAGAGTTTAATAATATTTCTATTATAATATTTAGTATGTCACAGAAAAAGATGTAGTTAATGATGGATATATTTATAAATAAATAATTAATGCATTTAAAAATTCAAAAAAGTGTAATAAAATAAGAAAATTAATAATTAATGCATTTTAAAATTTAAAGAAAATTTTATAAAAGTATTTTTTTTAAAATGTTTTATATTTAAGAAAAAAAAGTTAATAATAATTGATTTTGCTTGTATTCCAATTAAGACATCTCTCAAACGTTTGAGTTGGTCAAACCTGATTTGACCATAGATTTTTATGTTTGAATTTAGAATATATTTTAACTCTAAAAGTATTTTCACTTAAAAATCAATATTTATATCTTTTTGTGATAACATTGAGTCAATTCTCATTTTTATTAACATATACACACAAAAACAATTAGTTATCTAAATGTAAATTATTTTTCATTTAAATATTTTTTAATCAAAATCAATTTTTTAAAATCAATTCAACTATAATAATTTTTTTTCACTATAAATTAAATACACGTTTAAATGGATAATAAATTCTCATTAAGACCAAATTGATTAGAATTATCAAATTTAATTACAAACTACAATAATCATTTATTTCCTTTTCAACTGAATTTCAGAATATAAGAGTCCTTAATCCTTAATAACACAAAGGTTAAACCTAAAATATTATAAAGCTCCAATCCTTGCGGACACACCATTCTTTTGTCTCTGCAATGGGAGTTATTCCATTTCCCTATCATTAAGACCAAATTGATTAGAATTATCAAATTTAATTACAAACTACAATAATCATTTATTTCCTTTTCAACTGAATTTCAGAATATAAGAGTCCTTAATCCTTAATAACACAAAGGTTAAACCTAAAATATTATAAAGCTCCAATCCTTGCGGACACACCATTCTTTTGTCTCTGCAATGGGAGTTATTCCATATCCCTACAAAATCTGACTCCTTAGCTTGATTTTGGGTTGACATTTGTGTTAAAAAATGTGATGAAAGGTAGAGATCATTGTCACGGGAAGCATGAAAAACAATATGTCAAATTGAGTCAAATTTTTTAATTTTTTTGGATTAAATACTTTAACTTTATTTTTCTAATTTTTATTCATAATTTAGGATGGATGGGGTATTTATCAATTTGTATGTTAAGAATTTATTTTAATATAATATACCATCATCCTTGGCCTTATTGGTTGGATTAGGGAAATCCTTGACATGATTTTTGGTTTGATAAAACTAGCTTATATGGTCCTGCTTTCTTATTTAATGTCTTATTGAGTTATTTGAGATTTATTTTTTTCTTTCTAGAGGCACGTAGTATTTTTGGGATTGCTCCTTATTTTCCAAAAGTAAAAACAACAACTAACTTATGTGGTTGTTATTATTTAATATTTACTATTCCGATTTCAATCATAAGGAAAAATAGAGTTTATAAAAGTTAATATATTTGATTCAAAATTTAAATTAAATATATCTATTTATATATAAAATTTACCAATTATTTTGAGAATGGGCAAAACTAAAGCTCAAATGAAAAAAAAAGTAATACATGACCTAAAAAATGCATTTTTCTCTCTGTTATGATATTTATATTTGTAAATTATATACTCTACTCCATCATGATTTGAATGACAATTATATGCATTTTGAAAACAAATCAACAACTGGGATTCAACTAGTTTGAAAAAGACAACAACAACTTATACTCAATTTAATGACCTTTAATTTATTTTAGACCAAACTTGTCCTGTTATTGGGGCCATTGAAATAAAGGCTCTATTTTGATTGAACCTTTATTATAATCATATGCCACCGCTAAATGTTACGTGAGGAGATTCTTATGTTTTGGGTTTATTTGTTAGCATTATTTTGAGCTAGATATATAACAAAAAGAAAGTAATGGTCTCCATCCAATTTACTTTGGCCACTGTTACAAATACAATTATTGATATGTACGTGGTCTCTTTTTATTTTCGTATGTCGTGTCTCTAATATTTGACACACATATACACAAACCATTTTTAATTTGTTTGTTTATTATTTGTGATTGCAGTACCACTGTTATGGGATGGGTGTTCATGATCTCTGTTGGATTCAACGCAGCTGCAAGGTTAGATTTTCTAATTTTTTAATTTACAAATTTCGACTAACTTGGATATATATTCTATAATGTAGCTATTATGGTTAGATAATAATTGAATTAAAATAACCTGACCAATTTTGTATGAATCGGACTGAATATATTGAAGGCAACAATATATTTACTTACATATAATTCAATTTTTGACTAGGTATTTTTAGTATTTATATTTAGTTCAATTTGCACTATTAGTTTTTTATTTTATGTATATGATTCTTTAATTTCTAACAATTACTCTAAATTAATATCATAAAATATTAAGATTTAATCGAAACATAAAACAATTGATTATCCTAATTTCTTTGCAAATTGAGAAAGTTAATAATATTTGTTATGTTCATAATCATTTATATACCACCATTGATTAAAATGTCCGATTCACATAACATTGAACATTTTTTTAAGAAATACATAATATTGAACTTTTTTTTACAGTCACATAACATTGAACTTAAAATATATTGATTGGAATAATGAAACAATGAACTTGAAAAATAAATAAATAATGTATGCATGCAGTGTGAGGGTGAGCAACGAACTAGGAGCAAGAAATCCAAAATCAGCATCATTTTCGGTGAAAGTGGTGACATTGATGTCATTCATAATATCAGCAATAGCAGCATTAGTTGTGCTTGTGTTGCGTGATGTTATTAGCTATGTTTTCACTGAAGGTGAAGCTGTCGCTGCTGCTGTCTCTGATCTATGTCCACTTCTCTCTCTTTCTCTTCTCCTCAACGGCATTCAACCCGTTTTATCTGGTAACTTAAATTTAGATTTAATTGCAGTTTTGATGTTTTACTTTTATTCATTTAAGCGCGTAATTGGTGTATTTATTTAAAAATTGATAAGTATAATGTTGATATGAAATGAAGGGGTGGCTGTTGGGTGTGGATGGCAAGCTTTTGTTGCTTATGTGAATGTCGCTTGTTATTATGGAGTTGGCATACCTTTGGGAGCTGTTCTCGGCTTTTACTTCCAATTTGGTGCTAAGGTATATTATGATTCATTTTTTGTAATTTTTTAAATAATTTTTTTTGTTATAATTTCTTTAAAAACAGAATTTCAAATGATAAGTTGGTTTAAATAATTATTATACAGTATCATTTTAGGTATTTCATCTATTTGTTAAAATCTTTTTGAATAATAAAAATTTAAAAATAAAAAATTATTTTGAGAAACTTCTCACAAAAATTATTGTTTACAGATATATTTTTTAAACATATGTGATTTTTATCATATTAAAATATTTAATAATAAATATTTATTTTATAAAATATTAAAATTACTTTTTTCTTTATCTATACAAAATAAATATACAATTACTTATATTATTTATGAATGAATTTTCGTAAAAATCGTTTTTAAATATATAGTTAAAAAATTTATTTTTTAAATCTATAAAAAAAGCAAACCTATATGTTTCTTTGGTTATTTTGGAATTATTCATGAATTATTATTATTATTGTTTGTGCAAGATTCATAAATTATATTTGTAACATATATATCCTACTCTTTTCATTGTAGATGTTTTAATAGGTTGAAATTCAAATTAGTCCCAATAAATTTATTGAGGGTCTACTTAATTTAGTGAGACCAAATTGTATTTAATCAATTGATGAGTGTATATTAAAAAGAGTATGTTACTAGTATTTTTTTATTTATAAATTTAGTTTATTTCTATACAATATTAGAATAACAAAAAATATCATCTCTTTTAAATGTATATATGCTAATTATTTCACATATATATATATATATATATATATATATATATATGTATATATATATGTTTTAAAAATTTGTATTTTGTTTGCTAAAAACATATATAGTTCAGCTAAAAACAAATACATCATATTTTTATGGCATCTTTGTGATAGGGAATATGGCTAGGAATGCTTGGTGGAACTACTATGCAGACAGTTATTCTAATGTGGGTCACATTTAGAACGGATTGGAACAAAGAGGTAAAAGAAAACTTGCAATAACTTTATTTCCATAAGCAATACAAATAATACATTTAATTTTTTCCTTCTTATATTAATTAATTATTTTGGAAAGAAACTGAAGAGTTATTGTTACTGTTTAATACAATATTTCTTCTATTTGTAGGTACAAGAAGCAGATAAGAGGTTGAACAAATGGGAGGACAAAAAGGAGCCCCTTCTTTTAAACTAGAAAATTGGATAACAATTGTCTTATGTAGAGGTTAATAGTAAAAACCTCATATGCTATTTTTAGATGGAAGCCAATTATGAATTCTTCTAAAAAATAAGAAAGCAATTTAGAATGGTTAATTATATAGATGAGGTAGCTAGTCACAGAGTTTATTAGTTTCCTTGTTTGATTTAATTTGAGGCAATGAGTTTCTACTCTTTTTTTAGGCAAACTACTACCAAAATATCATATCTATTCTTTTAATCCAAATATTATCATACTTTTATTTGGGTTAAATATGTCATTTTTTCACTTTATGCTTTTTTTTTTTCTATCATCTCTCTCTTACTTCATCTTTCTTCTATCACCATTCATTTATTTTTATATGTATTTCTCTATCACCCGTCCTATATATTATATTTTTTTTCGGAAAAATTGTATTACTTTTGTTTACTAAATATTATTTATATTGTTATATTAATATATATTTACTGTTATAGTACAATATTAAATTATTGTGTCTACTTTTTTTGTAAGTAAAAATAATATTAAAGGAAGTACATTAACCACTTTTTATACAACTCATAGAGTTATTCCACCGATTTGCATACACATATAGCAAGGGTTTTTTCGCCACCTTAGAAATGAACCGTGGTCCCAAGAAAACATTTTGACGGTTGTTACCAAATTTAACAAATAAGCTACTTTCACTAAAAATAAACACAAAATTTCTGTTGTAATTAATTCTTCAAAAAATTTGAATTATCGTGCAACAAGGAATAACACGATTTCAAATTGAACAAATAGCATAGGGAATAAATCTCTCAAAGATTTCGACAAAAACAATGTATTTTTCCCATTTCCTAATTTACAACATAGATTTTTAGGAAACCATCACAAGCTATCATACAAATTGAAACTAGCTAACATAACATCCTTCCACCATAACAAATATTTTCTCATTATACATATTTAATATTTATTGAAGAATTTAGGCTGTAGAGGACCATACCTGAAAGTGAGGATGTTATTCTCGTTAAAACATCTTCTTTTCCATTTATTTATTAATAACGTTAGGTTTAAGAGTTCTCAATTCTTCATGCATCCTTAAATTTGCACACAATGTCCCCATCTGACCCAACCTAACATATGTTGTCGGGTATTGTTTGCTGTGTTCCGAAAATATCTCTCGAAAAATAAATATGGTTCAAGAAGGTGAGAAAATCATATGAACCACGTGCGTGTAATCCCTCCAAAATTCAATTAATTTAACCCCACAGTTAAGCATGTACCCAATCAAATTAACGGATCTTAGCAAATCACTAAAACGACTTTTTTTTATTAAATCAGCTAAGCTGTCACCACCCCTGTTACACGTAGTGTTATAGTAGCCTCTTATATATAGTATAGTATCCACCACTCCTATGTCATAATTAATGTCTCACAGCTTTAGGCTTTTTTTAATTATACATGTTTTTTTTTAAATTCTAAAATATCTTATTTTAAAATTAATGTCTTCAATTATTTTATTATTTTGTTTTCAAAATGTCACAGAATATGGATGTGAATTTATACTGCATTGGAAATTTCCCTGTTTAGCAGATTGTATCTTGAGAATACAAAGATTTATTATTTATGGGATTTTGATACGTTAGTTTCAAAATAAATATTTTAATTTAAAAAAAAAAGATGTAAATTGAAAAAAATCCACACCTTTAACATAAATTAAATATAATAAATTATAATATTTATATCTTTGTAACAAACAAAATCGATTACTCAATTAACAAAATCCATTACATCAAGCCATCACAGTTTCGTTGCAGCAATTGCAAGCACCGCCACCGCCACCGCCAGTCGCCACATTGCAGTACCGGAATCGTCTATCGTCTACTATTTGGTTTTGTAGGATGTATGATTTTTATTTTTTTGTTAAGCTAAATTGTATACAATTATTAAATATCGTCACTCTCAATTTTTTTTTTGTTCTGTGGCTGCTCAGTAATTACTAATGCTTATAAAATGAATGTCCCAAAATAGCACATGTTGAGATGATATTACGGAATTATAAAAAAACAAAAAAAAAAAAACTAAGGTAGTATTGGAAATAGACAAAGCAACGGAGGGATGATACATTTTATCTCATCATCCACCCACTCAATTGAAAGAAACTTATATTCATATCCATTTTTAGGGTGTGAAATTTAATTTTCTATCCCTCCCTATCTGATTCGTGTTTCTCTGTCCACATTTATATATATTTTTATATAATAAATAATAAATATCAAAATTATATTTATAGTAAAATTATTATTATTATATAATAGTACAATTAAAAAATATTAAATATGTACATGTATCTAAAATTTAAAAATGACAACACCCTAAATCCGTCCCGCCCTTGAGTTTTATTTTTGAAAAAAGATATGTAGCTCCAATTAATCAAAATGGATTTCTCTCGCCCAAATTAAATTAAATTTAGATAACTATTTGCAATTACGAATTGTATTGTCATCCCTAATTAAAAATGTATAGACAAGAAAATGCCTAAGATATCTACTTCTTTGTTAGATAAATAACATTAATTCTCTCCGTTCTTAAATTTTGGATTCTTTTAAATTTAGACATACATATTAAGAAATAATACATTTTTATTATTTAACTTTTTTTCATCCTTCATTTATTAAATAAAAGTAAAATTTATTTAATACATATTTTTTGAATTTTAAAAATATAAAATAAAAAAATTATTCATTACATTTTAATTTTTGAAAAGAATTAAAGTTGTGGGATAAAAATAAAATATTAAATAATTAAAAATAGACGATGAATGGAGTTATATTAGATAGATTTTTTTTATGTGTATCTAATTTGATGTCTGAAATTTGTGACCACTGTAATATTGTCACTGATTCAGAAAAACAATAAGATATTAGCCAATGAAGAAATAATAAAATACAACCCATGTGTTGAGCATGGTTCTAAAACAATAATAATGATTAAAAAGAAAAAACAATGTATATAGAACTGTAAGTGACTGAGCCGAAAACTCTGCTCCTCCGATGGGATCGGTGAACAAAAACGGCAATGAGGAACCACTTTTGTTATCCAACAACATCGGTAAGCCAAATCTCCACGAATCTGACGGCGAGTTGGAGAGACTTTTATCGGACACCACCGTGCCATTTCTCCGCCGTGTCGGCTCAGCCACGTGGATTGAGCTTAGACTTCTGTTCTTTTTAGCTGCTCCAGCTGTCTTCGTTTACCTAATTAACTATGTCATGTCTATGTCCACACAAATCTTCTCCGGCCACCTTGGTAACCTTGAACTCGCCGCTGCTTCCCTCGGCAATACCGGAATTCAAATGCTTGCTTATGGCCTCATGGTATGTAATATGACTCGAGGATCATTCTTTCATTTTAATTTTTTATTTATAAAAAGATTGTATCAGTCTAGTATTATTATTTTTCAATAATACAGCTTGTTGATTTTATTTAACTTTTTTTTACTATTTCATTTGTTTTAAATATAATTATTGTTATTTTGTAGTATATTAATTTAGTTACATCAAACTATTAAATTACTGTAGTTTTCTTATATTAATATTAATAAAAAAAAATTATAATTGGAATTTGGATGAATGGAAAACTATTTTGATTTAAATCGTATTTAAGTGGGTTGAATTAGATCAATTTTTTGAAGGAGTTATCCAAATTGTTTAAATTTTGGATCACGTGTTTTTTACCTCAATCAATTTAAATCACACTGTATAGTGATAAATTAAATGTATGCAACTTTAAAAATAATAAAGACAAAAATTATTTTAATAGAAATTCAATTTCTGTCAACAAATTAATAACTAAATTTTGTCTGAAAATCTCACCTTCACCCTTATGATTATCTTCTCTCTGTTTTTTTTTTTGAAGGATTTTCTCATTTTATTAGCATTAGTTTCAAATTGTAATATGCAATCTCAACAGTGACCGCAACATTTTTTTGTTATTATTGAGATTTTTACAACAAAACCACAATCTTAATTGTGGTCCCATTCACTATATTTTGTTACAAGGTAAAGATCGGTAGCGTGATGTTTATTTTATATGCAAATATTAATTGTTATAATTTAGTTAAGAGAAGAAGAAATTGACAATGTGACGATCAGATCTTGAATCTGAGTTATGGAGTCTTTAACCAATGTCGTTAGAGGATACTTGTTGTTGTTGTGGTGGGAATGTTTAAACACTTGTATTATTATTTTTGTTACAGTTAGGAATGGGGAGTGCGGTTGAGACACTATGTGGACAAGCATTTGGAGCAGAAAAGTTTGAAATGTTGGGAACATATTTACAAAGATCAACTATTCTTCTAACTATAGCTGGTTTATTTCTCACTGTTATTTATGTCTTAAGCGAACCCATTCTTATTTTTATTGGACAATCTCCAACAATCGTGTCTGCAGCAGCGGTTTTTGTCTACGGGCTTATCCCACAAATATTCGCTTATGCTGTTAATTTTCCAATTCAGAAATTTCTTCAAGCACAGAGTATAATTTTCCCAAGTGCGTATATTTCAGCAGCCACGTTGGTGGTTCATCTTGTGCTTAGTTATGTTGTTGTGTATAAGATTGGTTTGGGCATATTGGGCGCATCTTTGGTTTTGAGTTTATCATGGTGGATTATTGTTGTGGCCCAATTTGTTTATATTGTAAAGAGTGACAGGTGTAAGTACACGTGGCGTGGCTTCACTTGGGAAGCGTTTTCTGGCTTGCCTGAGTTTTTTAAGTTGTCGGCGGCTTCAGCTGTTATGTTATGCCTTGAGGCTTGGTACTTTCAGATTTTGGTTTTGTTGGCTGGGCTTCTTCCGCAACCTGAGTTGGCTCTTGACTCTCTTTCTATTTGGTAAATTATCACTATTTTTAGTTTATTTGTGATTAATTGATGGTTAAAAAAAAATAATTAATCTGATATGTTTTTTGTTTATTATTATTAAATTTAATTTAATTTAAAAATATATTCAAAATTGATGTATGACAATCCTGTAATGATTTGTTTGTGGATACAATGTAATAGTGAAATTTAAAACACCAGTACAATAATAAACAAGTTTGATTTGTTTGTTTATTATTTGTGATTGCAGTACGACTGTTAATGGGTGGGTGTTCATGATCTCTGTTGGATTCAACGCAGCTGCAAGGTTAGACTACTAAGCTAGTATTGTTAGTTTGATAACTGACTTAATATAATATAAAATCCAATTAAAATGAATGAATGAATGTATGCAGCGTGAGGGTGAGCAACGAACTAGGAGCAAGAAATCCAAAATCAGCATCATTTTCAGTGAAAGTGGTGACATTGATATCATTCATAATATCAGCAATAGCAGCATTAATTGTGCTTGCGTTGCGTGATGTTATTAGCTATGTTTTCACTGAAGGTGAAACTGTCGCTGCTGCTGTCTCTGATCTTTGCCCACTTCTCTCTCTTTCTATTCTCCTCAACGGCATTCAACCCGTCTTATCTGGTAACTTAATTTTAGATTTAATTGCAGTTTTGATTTTTTATTTTTATTCATTCAAGCGTGTAATTGGTGTATTTATTTAAAAATTGATAAGTATAATGTTGATATGAAATGAAGGGGTGGCTGTTGGGTGTGGATGGCAAGCTTTTGTTGCTTATGTGAATGTCGCTTGTTATTATGGAGTTGGCATACCTTTGGGGGCTGTTCTCGGCTTTTACTTCCAATTTGGTGCCAAGGTATATGTTTTTCAATTTGTTGATTTTGAAATACCCAATGTCAATAGTTAATTGCTTATTTTTAAAATAAAATTCGGTAGTTTTAAAATAATTTGTGATAATGTTAGCATGTGTTGTGTAGGATCGATACCTTTTACTTGAAAAGTACCATAAATCATTGTTAAAGTTTTGAGTTACTTTTAGAATAGCATCCAATCTATATATATTTCAACTAAAAAGAAATCCATAATATTTTAAAATATTATGGCAACTTTGTGATAGGGAATATGGCTAGGAATGCTTGGTGGAACCACTATGCAGACAATTATTCTAATTTGGGTCACATTTAGAACGGATTGGAACAAGGAGGTAAAAGACAACGTGCAGTATTTTATTTGTTTGTTATTGTACTCTTTAATAAAACAAATTATTCTTTGTAGGTGGAAGAATCAGCCAAGAGGTTGAACAAATGGGACGACAAAAAGGAACCCCTTCTTCTAAACTAGAAAATGGGATAACTTGTTTTATGAAGAGATCAAAGTAGAAAATAAACTATTTTTTAAAAAGGCAGAAATGGGCTAGCACTAATAACATAGTATGGTCTCTTCAAGCTTTTATTCTTTTTTTTTTTTTTTTTGAAGACACATTTCATTTAAGGTGGTGTTTAGGGTAAACCATAATGGAAGTAGTTTATGGTTTTCAATCATAGTTCATAATAAACTACTTCCCATTTGTACAATGGGTATTATGGTTTTTAAAAAATTACAAATAAAATAAATTACAACCTGATAATCACAACAGTTCAAGTAATTTGAATTGGTAAAAGAAAATAGGCAAATGCCACCTGTGCCGTGTGGGAATGAATTTGTGTGAATTTCTACATTTTCTTATTTGAATATTTTCTCCTTTTTGGTCATGTCATGTATTTTTCAGATCTTGAAAAAAAAACATTCTCTAAACTCATTCATATACAAATTTAAGGTTGTTATTGGAGAAGGAAAAATGCAACTGGTGACATAGGGAATGGGTGCTGCACTATTTTTTATTGTATTTGTGTTTTGCATATTGTCATAGATATGAAGGAATTTTGAAGTCAAGGATGACTACTCTTTCTTGTACGTTTATTTTTTTTGGGAACCCATTTTTTTAGTTACAACTTGTTTTCATTAAATTAAGATTTTTTTTCTTTCTTTACATAAAAAGATGGTTAGGCAGTATCGCAATAGAGGTAAAAGGGAATTGCAAGAAAGAGAATTTGAATAGAGGTTAAATTTGGTGTGATGTTATCTAATGAATATGTGGAACTTATTTTGATTTAAGGATTTAAAATTCTGATTCGCAAGTGAAGCACTTGATGGAACTCTCATCCTAAAGCCACCTTCATTTAATGTTACAAATAATTAAATTTATGTAATTTTAAAATAATATATTTGTCACAATAGTTGTGTTATGTATTTGTTTAGTTATAATTTTATTCAATATAACTAAAGGAGGAAACATATACTTTTAATATCATCTACCATTTCAATCACTTGTTAACGCATCTAATATTAGCACTTAATGGTTGTTTATTTATTTATTAAACATATACAAAATAGTTAGTTCATAGTGATTTCAAGGAAATATATAAGTTCTCCTATAAAGATGATATGGTGTATCAAAGACTTAAAATACAAAAACTTAAGAATAAGACTTAAAATAATACTCACATTAAAACTAAAAATTAACATTAGAGATAAGATGTAATAAAAGAAATAGATTGTGTCAAATAATATTCAACCATAATCGAAAATATTGTTTGAATTTTACTTGCAATTATGTTCAACTTTTGATTTTTTTTTTACTAATTTTAATCAATTTTATATTATTATTAATTAATATTTGTAATTATTATTTATTTATTAAATTTATTTTTTATAAATTGACACATGAAAAAAAAATCTAGTTCTGTGCAACCATCAACTAAATATTATATATAAAATAAATTTTATTAATTTAGAATGTCACAATTTGGATATGCACTTTCTTTTATGTATGAATAAAATTATATATTAATATATAATTTAAAAAAATGTATATCAAAAACTTTATTTTTTAGTTTTTAAAAAAATAGTGATATTTAAAAAAATCCTCATTTTTCGTCTTTATTTTTAAAATAAACACAACAAAATAACCACATAAAACTAAATATATATATATATATATATATATATATATATTTAATTTTCATGCAATATTCATCAGACATAATTCAAATATTGTATGATACAATTTTAAAATAACCATAGTGTCATTGTTATTTAAATAGACTCATGGTAGTAGTTCACTAGTAGAAAACGTTAATGAATTAATTGCTCGGTGATGACTAAGAACATCATCAAAATCGTGTGATCCTTATACATCGCCAAATATATTAAGAACGAAATAATTGTAATTTTAACTAAGTTTATCAATCAACTAAGATTATGAATTATTTTTTCTTAATAACTTTTGGATTTTTTATTATTATATTATAGTTTTAATAAGGATTGGTGTAGTAGGTGAGGGATGGGATAATTTTTTGGACGTGAAAGATAATATCATTAATATATCATTTAGCAAGATAATTTTCTCTATCTCTATTTCTTTTTATTTCAAAGTGTTGATATGAATGGCCAAAAGATAATTTTTGCAATTTATATGGTGAGGAAAAAAAAAAGAGTATTTTTATTTTTTTTTGTTAGTCAAAAGATATTATTATTATATTTTTAAAAGCGGCTTATTTTTGGAATTTTTTATAAAAGTGCAGATAATAAACACAAAATCTGAATTTCAGTTCACATGATAAACATTAAACACAAAACATAAATGTAAAAAGTGCAAGTTGCTGTGTTACAAAGCAAGTTCTATTTCCATCACTGCAAAGTGCTTATACTCATTCTCCAATCAAACATGATTAAATCACTGTCTACTCTTCTTCAACCTCTTGATGAGAACAGTGTTTTCCCAACTTCATTCATCTGGGTATCCATCAAAATGTAATATTTGTTCAATTTCAATGACTTTTTGGTGCTTTCAGATGATGGGTATGGACAAAGTTTGAATCTTTTTTGTGAAATTTTTGTTGGGTGGTTTGAATTTTGAGTGAAAATATGAAAAAGCAGTTTATGGTTTTGTACCTTGTGTTCTTTTGGATTTGGGTGATTCTCTTTTGTGGTATTGCTCATAGTGGAAGGCTTGAAAGTGTGAACATTGGGGCAGTATTTACCTTTGATTCGGTGATAGGTAGAGTTGCAAAGGCTTCTATGGAAATGGCTGTTTCTGATGTCAATTCTGACCCAACTGTTCTCAATGGGACTAAGCTCAATTTGATAATGAAGGATGGCATGTGTAATGCCTTTTTGGGATCAACTGGAGGTAGTTACTTTTTTGCTCTCTCTCTTTCTATTGGTTTTTAAATATAAAATGATACATTGAGAAGACAAAATTTTGAGTATGTGCCAAGAAAAAAGAATCTGAAGTTGGATGTGTATAGCAAGTTATGTCATAGACAATATTTTGGATAATTGATGAATGTTTGGTTTCACTTTTGGAGGACTCAAATTGATTCTAGAGATGTATAATTGATTTTGACATTTTAGTTGCTCTCAAGTAGAATTGATTTTATCTAAATGATTGATTATAACTTAGCTAGAATTTGTAGCTTTTCCCCCTACAATTGATTTTTACGTGAAATCTATTATTCATATCACTTTTACATGATTGTATCTAAACATAAATCACTATACCTTCAACTCAGTTTTGACTACTTAAACTTGTTTTTTACTTGGATTTAACCTCGTTATATTTATTTTCTTTCATTTCTTTTTTGTTAGAGTTGTAAGATGTGGTGGAACAAGAAATCCCTGTCATTTTTGCTATTTATATGTTTAAGCTTCAATTTTGTCAGTTTCTTATGTTGTTAACTTGTTGTCTCTTAAACGTTCAACTAATATCTAATTTTTTTAGTAAGTTTGATTATGTTTTATTACTCATATTGTTTTGAATGATGCATGCTTGGTTTATTATGTCTCTCTGATACTATGATATGATATATTTTTTATCCTAATGTTTATACTATATTTTGGATTTCTAGTGACAGCTTATTACTTTCTTAGGTCACAGTTCTTGATGATTTCTCATTCTGTTGCATTTATTTTATCATTACTCAAACATTGCTTATTTGGATGCAAAGTTTCCAAATTTAAATTTGCAGTTTGTATAATTTCTACTGTCTGTTTTGAACAGCTTTTCAGTTACTTGAGCAAGGAGTTGTAACCATAATTGGTCCACAATCATCCGCCATGGCTCATTCGATTTCTCAAATAGCCGATGCTGTCAAAGTTCCCCTTATTTCATATGCTGCAACTGATCCAACCCTATCATCCCTTCAATTTCCTCTCTTTTTTCGTACGGTACAAAGTGACTCAGAGCAAATGGAAGCAATGGCCAATCTGATCGACTTCAATGGATGGAAAGAGGTCATTGTTTTATTCTTGGACGATGATTATGGAAGAAATGGAATATCTGCTTTGAGTGATGAACTTGAAAAAAAGAGACTAAAAATTGCTCACAAACTAGCTTTGAGTATTTATTTTGATCTAGATGAAATCACTAAGTTGCTCAATCAAACCAAAGTATTTAGTCCCCGTGTGTTTGTCGTTCATGTCAACCCGGATCCAAGATTGAGAATTTTTTCTATTGCTCGCAAACTTCAAATGATGACCAGTGACTATGTCTGGCTAGTCACAGATTGGCTTGCTGCTACCCTACATTCATTTTCACCGGCGAATCAGAACTCTCTTAGCATTGTCGAAGGAGTTGTTGGTCTTCGTCAACACACTCCGGATTCTAGAAAAAAAAGAGCTTTTATTTCTCAATGGAAAAAGATGCAAAAAGAAGGTGTAGCAAATACTAGTTTGAACTCCTACGGATTTTTCGCTTATGATACAGTTTGGACAGTTGCACATTCGATTGATAAATTCTTGAGAGTATATAATAACATTACTTTCTTGCCTCATGAAAACAATGAGGTACGTCATACAGAAGGGATTGGTATTCAGCTTGAGAAGCTCAAAGTTTTAGCTGGTGGAAATGATCTTGTTAACATATTATTACAATCAAATTTTAGCGGCGTGAGTGGTCAAATTCGGTTTAGTTCAGACAGAAGTGTCATAAGTAGTGGTTATGATGTTATCAATATTCATCAGATGAAAATTAATAAGGTTGGTTATTGGTCTAATCACTCAGGTTTTTCTGTTGTACCACCTGAAGTTCTTGCGAAAAAGGAACATCGTATGCTTTCGATAGATCAGAAGCTCAACAATATTACTTGGCCAGGTGGGAAAACCGAAAGACCACGTGGGTGGGTGATTGCTGATAATGGAAAGCCACTGAGAATTGGAGTGCCAAAGAGAGCAAGTTTTGTTGAATTCGTAACTGAACTTCAAGATAGTCATCACGTTGAGGGTTATTGTATCGATATCTTCAAGAAAGCCTTGGAATTTATTCCATATGAAATTCCTTATGTATTCAAGCCTGTTGGAAATGGTAAAGCAAATCCCAATTATGATACACTTGTGAAAATGATTGATGAAAATGTAAGTGAGACTCACCATGAAAAAAAGAAATAGTCTTAAAATTGCATAATCAGTGTTAGGTCCAATATACTTGGTTGCAACTTTACAATTGAAAGTTCGGTACAGGTATATGATGCAGTTGTTGGAGACATTGCGATTGTGACGAACCGGACGAAGATTGCGGACTTTTCTCAGCCTTATGCGTCATCTAGCCTTGTTATAGTGGCTCCTATCAATAGTTCAAAATCAAATGCTTGGGTATTCCTCAAACCATTCTCAGCAGATATGTGGTGTATCATTGCTGCATCATTTATGATGATTGGAATTGTTATATGGATTCTTGAGCACCGAGTCAACGATGATTTCCGTGGTCCTCCTAAGAGGCAACTTGTGACAATATTTATGTAAGCCGCCATTTTAGTCAATTCAGGCGATTTTCTTATTTAATTTTTTTTCTTCTGATGAAGAACTTCTATTGTAAATTTACAACTATGACGAGTAGCTCAATATATGATTTTATTACCTTTTAAACTTGGCTTGTATAATTTGATGTAGAAGTAGGTACCCCTTTGATTATCTTGTGTTTAAGATTCTAACTCTGCATTTTATTTGTTTTCAGGTTCAGCCTCTCAACACTGTTTAAGACAAATAGTAAGAAAAAGCTCCAAACTCCAATAGTTTCTTTAATGCAAATTAGTTTTACACTGACATGCAATGCAATGGGAGCTCTCTTTCTTTTCATGTCATACAATTAATTTTAAAATACAGGTAAAAAGGTAGCGTGATATGGCAAATTAGTGTATTTTCAAATTTCAATGGATGTTGGCGTAAAATTAGTTTACACTAACCGTTCATGATACTCCAGTTTCAATGAAAAATGAACATTGAGAAACACAAATAGCCATGTACATTTTCTCTTCCTTACACATCTAACAAATTTTCACATTGTCTTGAAATCAGATAACACTGTAAGCTCACTTTCTAAAATGGTGATGATAGTCTGGCTTTTCCTACTGATGGTGATCACAGCTAGCTATACAGCAAGCTTGACTTCAATTCTCACAGTGGAGCAGCTTTCGTCGCCGATCACAGGAATTGATAGTTTGATTGCAACTAACTGGCCAATTGGATACCAAGTAGGGTCATTTGCTTACAGCTATCTGACAGATAATCTTTTTGTATCGAGATCGAGACTTGTTTCGTTAGGCTCCCCTGAGGAATATGCTCTAGCACTTCGGAATGGACCGTCTAGTGGTGGGGTAGCAGCTATTGTTGATGAGCTTCCGTATGTGGAGTTATTTCTGTCAAAAGAAACTGAATTCGGTATTATTGGTCAGCCATTTACCAGAAGCAGTTGGGGATTTGTAAGTGCTATCTAACTAATCTTCAAAGTTACGATGTACATGATTAAAAATAAAGTGCTTCAGATTTCCCT